>NC_090886.1:53271986-53274486 GCF_036669925.1 Montipora capricornis
ATTTAATAAAATTCTTAATTGATTAAAAAATTAAGTAAGCCACACTGAGTGTGGTGAATGACCTTACATTAAATAACTTTTATTTAACCTCCCAGTCTGCTTAAATGCAAAGCAATGATTAAAAAGTACTTTTCTAAAACATTCTCGTCAATATGATTAAATTGAATTTGTTTAGTTAAACATTTTCTTTTTCCTCAAGTGCCTTTCTCTCCTGCTTTTGAGTCTTCTGTTTTTGTATAGCAGCAAAGCAATCTGCTTCTTTCTTCTCCTTTTTTCTGTTCCGCTCTTCAAACAACATTCTGAAAGACAACAAATACAGACATTGAAGTATATGAACTTAATTACTAATTGATGAAGATTTGCAGATGAAACTAAAAGCTTGTGCATCTTACTAAGGTTTACTCTGAATTTTAAAACCTTGTTTACATGTATATTCAGATTGAAGCATTTGCAGGCACAGAATCACGATAAGAAAATCAGGCATTTTTTAAAATCTTGTCACTATCATCTATGATGTGAACATACATGTAACAATACCCTGTCAAAATCTAACTGATTTTAATACTGAGGCCAACTTTATGGAACTAAGTTAACGCCATTTAATGCTAATCCAAACGAATAACTGTTAACTGAGTTTCACTGGGCCCTGAGGTAAACTTGATGGATTTGGAGAATAGCACAAACCTGTTTTTAATAATTCTTTCAACAATATCACGAGTCGTCAGAAGGCTGCCACTTGAAACCACTTTGAAAATTCCTTTTTCCTTTGCAACTTTATAGGGATCTTTACCATCTTCATCTACCATGACATTGGTCTCACCATGAACCACAAGATCAACCTGAACAACATCCAAGTTAAAAGTTACTTTTAAAGAGTAATTTAAATCTATTAAGTTATGGAACAGAAAATGCATGAGATGAGTTCAAATTTTCTAGGATAATGTAAGTTTTGTTCTTTTTTACTGTAGGTTATTTGTACATTTGCCGAACCGATCAAATTTTTCCAACAAGATTATTGCTCAAAAACTGTCACACTTTGTCACACACTTTTCACAGGGGTGCAGGGATGGCGCCGTAGTGATAGCATTCACTTCCCACCAATAAGGCTTGGGTTCAATTCCCAGACTTGGCGTCATGTGGGTTGACTTTGTTGGTTCTCTACTCTGCACCGAGACGTTTTCTCCAGGTACTCCGGTTTTCCCTTCTCCCCAAAAACCAACATTTGATTTGATTTGTGTTAATTTGTTGATTTTAGTTTACAGTGTCCCCAATTAGTGCTCCAGGTCTAAAAGACTACACACTTAAATATTAGTTCCTTTCCTTTTTCCTGAAAAAGGTTTTCTTTTCATGGATCCTCTGATTGCAAACCACGCTGGACAACAAATCCCATGTTGGATGTTTTGTGTGTAGTAACGCAGAACATTTTGTCTTCTTCTTTGCGCTTTGACTACTTTGCTCGTCAAAATACATGAAAACCCTAAGTAATACTCCACAATACTACACACCAAAATGTCTAAAAATATATGTTTTGATTGACTCATCAAGACTTCATGAAAGAAAAATTTCTTTTTATTAAAATGAATTTCAACATGCCTTCAATTACAAAAAGAAAATGTAACTGAACACGATGTCCAGGTAAATATTTTAACACCAATAATATTCAAAGTAAAGTTGACACAAAGCCAAGTGGCTTATTTGGTAATCTCTGAAGCACAAAGGAAATTAGTGATCACTTTCCTAAGTTTGTGATGAAGTAGTAAGAGTGCTAGCATCTCAGCATAACATTAGATAACATCCACCAAAACCAGACACAACATTACCTCACTTTTTTACACAACATATATTCCCAATCATTGTAGGACTGAGTACACAGAACTGAGAAGACAGACATCCAGTTCAGAAAGTAACAATGTTTTGGTGTTTTTGCCACAGATCTTAAGTATTTATGGGATCATGTTGATCACACGTATTAAAATACTTTTATAATTTGGGAATTTCTGTGAACGTATCTGAGTTCTTTGAACCAGTCAGACCTATAACCTTTCCAATTATTAGTTTGAAAACTCTACATCTGAGCTACAGTAAACTTGTGGCTACTAAAGCCACAACTAGGTTTTTGTTATTCACGTCATACCTTAAATTGATCCAAGAGTTCTTTGGTCACTGCGTAAGGTGCACCAATGATGACTTGATCGACATAGCGACAAGCAAGCACACTAAGTACTCTCTGATGCAGGCTCATGATTGGGTAGTTACTTCCCTTGTATCGGTTAACAACTTGATCTGTATGGAGACCCACTATTAAATAGTCCCCTTGCTTCTTTGCAGCCGCCAGGAAATCTAACAATCCGACATGGAAGAGATCAAAAGCACCAGGGGCGTAAACAATTTTGTCGCCAGGGTTGGGCTCCTTTCCATCTGAAAATTGAACGATCCTTTGGGAGGTTGGTAGAAAATGAGAGACACAGGTCCAGGGGCTCTTGGCTGATGGATCAGAACT
>NC_090886.1:53279486-53291986 GCF_036669925.1 Montipora capricornis
AAAAACCCTCTTAATACAATTTCGATTGTTTATTTTCCATAAGGCCGCTTGTTTACAGAGGTATTTTCACGGACGAGTACTATCCATCCGGGTATTTTCCGCGAACGGGCACTATGGGCTGATAGTGTCTCTCCGCGGACGAACACTATCGCATCACGTGATCGAATTAAACCAATAAGAATCGGAGAAAATTTAATGGTGAGCTATAATGATTGATAGTGATTATTATTGAATTATTGATTGCCTGATTTTCATTGAAGCATTTGAGCAATCAAGGTGTTAAATAAATTGCACGATTTTGCTTTACAGCTGAACGATTTCCTTTTTTTTTTTTTGGGGGGGGGGGGGGGGGGGGCGTTTATTAGAGAGGGGCGTCTATTTCAAACTTTCCACCACACCAGGGGCGTTTAATGGATAGGAGGCGTTTATAAGAAAGGGGGCGTTTATTAGAGCATTTACGGTAAGCGTTTTACCGAGGTTGTGGAGTTTACTTTATAAAGTAAGTCACTGCTTACGAGCCAGAAGGCCCATCAGACCGGCGCTTATCTCCGGTTTTCGTAGCATGTAGCGACTCCCCCCTGGATGGGATGCTAGTCCATGGCAGGGTTACTCCCAGCATTACGTCGGTACCCATTTTCACACCTGGGTGGAGAGAGACACCGTGAGAGTAAAGTGTCTTGCCCAAGAACACAACACAATGTCCCCGGCCAGGACCCGAACCCGGACCACTCGATCCAGAGTTGATCGCACTAACCATGAGGCCACAGCGCCTCCCACTTTATACCTACAGTAGGTAAAAATTTGCGCGTGTAAACGCCAACTGATACCATGGTAAACGTACCCCGGTAGCAGTTGGTTTCTCCTACGCTTCCCGAAAGAGAAACTCATACAAATCCTCAGGAAGCGTAGGAGAAACCAACTGCTCGACCTGCTCGCAGGGTATGGTAAACGCCACCGACACAACAGAAATTTAATCAAGGTAAAAGTTCGATTAATGATCAGGCATGGTTTAGGTCGGTAACCAAGGTCGAACTGACAGATATATCCGCTTGCGGTCGCATAGTATTTCACATCCTGTGGTGTTCAAATTGCGTCAGTCACGTTTTCGCGTTTGTTTTTGATCTACCTACGAGTCATGGGAAAAAAACAAAGACATTAATCATTTGCCAAATCCGGACCAACCACTTGGACAATGTAATCCAATGTACGTCTAGATATTCTGAAGTTCTCTTTCCACCAATCTTCAACGAAATTTCCGTGTAAAAGAATTTCAAAAGAAATGGTTTCTTGCAATTGGCCAAGACCAAGCTCGCCTAGCCGCACGCCTTGTCTTTCGAATAGCAATTTTAAGCAAAATCAATCGCTTTCGCCTCGAGTTCTTGAGGTGCTGCAAAAGTAAGAGCCGTTGAAATCTTGAGACCTGGGTTTGCTGCTCAAGAACAAGGAAATAAAACGCGAACTACAAGAGCCACAGCTTCTCTTATAAACGCGGGCATTTATACATGGATTTTAGAATTTGCCGCCAATTCGATTTGATCGTAATCGTTCGTGATTGATGACAGGTTTAGGTCGGTTACTTGAGCCAGTATAAAGAGCGTACAAACAAATGTACCAAGGTTTAGTCAGTTGACGTTTACTTCGGTAAATGCCCAAGTGTAAACACATCATAAGTTTCTTCAATCCTTTTTAATGGTATCTTGGGGAAATTCTGGGCAATTAAGGAACAGATGACCAAAAAAATCAATCTTCTTTTTCTTTGGATTTCAAAACTGTTAACTTAACACTAAGTGACCCTAGCTTTAAGCCTTTATTTTAAAAATGATACAGTTTATTTTAACTGAAAATTCCTATTTGATGATCCGCCATTACTAATCTTGAGAGCTGGATCGAGGAGAAAATGATGTAAAAGACTTAAGAATGCAATGCGTGTGTACGCAGCTAATTAATATGCAGCACAGGAGTTTTCAGCCTTTCAGACAGGTGTTTTGTCGAATACATACAGTACTTACAAAAATTTCTATTAATGCAAATTAGTTAACTAATTTGCAACTGATTTAAATAGAACCTTTTCGTCTCGTCAGCTGCGCAAGGCTTAGTCATCTCCCAACTAGTTTTCTAATGTCGTCGCTTTGAAGAAGAGAGACAATTCGCTGCAGCTGAACCATACAATGGCTCGCAAATTTGTGTTTGCTTGTGGTAACGGAGTCAGGTAATCAATGCCAGCTTTATTACAGAAAAAGACGAGTTTACAGGGTAATTCCAAATAACCGGCAGTGAATATATCAGTCTCATTATTGGGCTCGTCGTTGGAACCTTAGTCACGGCGGCAAATGTAATTTTATTGTTTTATATTTTATAAAAATTGTTATCAGCTTGCTCAGTTGGTTGAGCACCGCGCTGTCACGCGGGAGGTCGCGAGTTCAATTCCGGCCGGACCAACACTCAGGGTCTTTAAATAACTGAGGAGAAAGTGCTGCGGCCTTTGTAACTACATCTGCAAATGGTTAGACTTTCAAGTCTTCTCGGATAAGGACGATAAGCCGGAGGTCCTGTCTCACAACCCTTCAATGTTAATAATCCTG
The DNA here is from genome assembly GCF_036669925.1 of Montipora capricornis. Lineage (NCBI taxonomy): Eukaryota > Metazoa > Cnidaria > Anthozoa > Scleractinia > Acroporidae > Montipora > Montipora capricornis. Next base: position 53,282,069 of record NC_090886.1, read on the forward strand.
TGGGACGTAAAAGAACCCATACACTTGTCGCTAAGAGTAGGGCACGTAGTTCCCGGTGTTGTGGTCTGTCTTTTGTTGTGTATCATGGTTTGGGAGGCCCGGTAAAAAAAGGGGGCCACAGTAATTGGCGCAAGCTGTTGTGGCGCTCTGCAAGCTTGAATGGCAAAGTTGATAAAATAAAATCGCGACTTAACGCTGAAAAACTACGTCCGTCTTCCTCGATCAAAATAGTTTTTTCTTGGAGTACTTAAAATAGATGTTAAAAACCGCAATGAAAGAAACACTAATTCATCCGATTGGGATAGTAGATCAAACCTTTGCTTCGCATTTTCTCCTCAGAAATACAGATTAAAAATTGTTCCTATCATGTTTTAAAATTTTCGTCGACTGTTTTCATATTTAATAGAGAAATGCGCCAAATCAATCATTCTGAATTTAAGTTTTTGGATGGGATCACCTGTTTTAAAACTTCATGACACTGATGTCGGTAACATGTTTCCCACAATATAATTTGCTGGTATTATTTACATTGCATGACATATTTTGTATTGAAGGAACAATGTATTAATACATATACATCAAACTGCGGGGCGTTCGATTGGCCGTATTTCTGAATAAGAATAAGAATACGTGGAGTGATGATTTAAAAAACAGCCATGTTAGCAGGCGTTTGGCAAGTTTTAGTTTACTTATTGAATTTTCTTTAATCCGTTTTTTTAATGGCATCTTGGGGAACTTCTGGGCAATTAAAGGACCGGGGCAGACTTGGAAATGAAGGTCGGCCGATTTCGCTTAAAATTGGTACACAAAGTACTTATGTCGACTTATGTAATATGCCAAAGTTTCAGCTTCAACGACTTTTTTTAGCCGAGTTCTGGATATCAGCCCCTCAGGGGTCCCCAGAGGCTGATTTTCAGTGCAATTTTGGCCACTTTTAAATCTCTCTTTTAGCAACATGAAATTAATTTCAGGCAAAAAAAAAAACCATCTTTGTAAAGCCCTATCCTTAGGCTTTTATGGGTGAGAACATTAGCTCATGGAAATTTTTTCGCTAGCCTGTGGCTGTTATCACACAACTTGGTCATATTTGAAGCATATGGGAAGCAACCGGAAATGGCCTGTTTTTCAGACCAAATATTTTCCATGCCCATGTTTTATATCTTGAGGTCTTAGTATCCCTGCAAAGTTCAGCCCTTAGTTTAGTAATATCAAGAAAAAAATACTAAGGGTTGAGGCTTTTTACTAAGAAAAAAAACTTACGAGAAGATGGCTAACCAGGCCACTTCCGGTTAAAGTTTCAACAAAGCGTGTCTGCAAAAATCAGCCATCATCTCCAGATACTCGGATTTCCTATCGCCGATGCTTTACTAATACAGGGATATTTTTGCGCGGTTTAAAACTATCCGGAGAAAGTAGATCTTAGTAAGTACTCTTGGTATCCAAAAAGAAAATTGGGGGTAACCATGCATTTTTGAGAGATAATTAAGCTTTCATTTGAGAAAGAACGCCATACATTGCTTTGTATTTTAAAGCTTTTTTACAAATATTTCATGAATTATCTTTGAAAAATGCGTGGTTACCCCAATTTTCTTTTTGGATTTTAATAACACTTGTTGTTAAGATCTACATTTCCTGCATAATCACACACCGTCACTTTTACAGACATGCCCCTTTCCTACAATCCCTTAAAAGTGAGGTAACATTAGAAACTTTAGCCCCAGCGATAAATTGGTCGCAAGTGCGTCGTTGCGAGTTAGATATACACAGGTCGATTAATACCGTACGTGACGAGGTCATTGTAGTTTGCTGGCTATGACTGACTTGGAATTCAGTTGTTTTCTCGTGCAGATTCGTCTCCTTGATATTGCAGAGAATGTCTTTTTATCCGGGCACCTGGGTACGGACCTTATGTATCCCTTATTATAGTGTAATAAATATTGTAAGCAATAATCCTATAAACCCTTGTATACCCCTATATACCCTCAAGAGAGGATGAGTGAGAGAACGGATCCACCTGCTCCATCATAGTTTTTTAAAAATCTATTTTTTAGTTTAAGTTCTCGTTCGCAATGCCGCGCTTAACTAAAGTTTCTTTCCGTTATTACAACTGGCAAATCAGGTGCATGTGTATGGGGGAGGAAGGTGGGGGGGGGGGATGGCTCTGCTTCGCCTACCCCATCCTCTTTCATACCCTTGACTACCCTTGTAAACCCCTATATACCCTTGTAAACACTTGTATACTCACCTATACTGCCTATATACCTTTGTGGACCCTATATACCCTTGTATACCTCTGTGTACTCTTTATACCTCAGTATACCCCGAAAAAAGGGTGATTTATGTAGTTGGCAACTGCCATTCCACTTAAGATCTCGTTCTCATCTACAATATATTTAGCAGCTCGACTTCGTTACGCCCCAGGAAGTAGTTCCAGTATTTTCCACCACCTAGTTTCATCTGTAGTACAGAAATGGGTTTATCAAATGAGTTGATATCTCATATTGACCACCATAGAGAAAATTGAAAAGCTAACGTTTCGAGCGTTATTGATTAAAAAACTACGAAAGCATCCAAAAGCTTGTGTATCTTACTAATTCTCCGAAAAGTCACGCTTCAAAACAAAAGAATTTATGTCAGTTTTTTTGCTGCTTTATGAGACGGTCCGATAATGGAATAGGATGCCCAGTTATGGCACACGGGATTACCTAAATACCTCAGCGACACTATCAAAAACATCGGTCCAGAAGAGAGCATCTTTTACTACAAAACTCCGATTTGAAATATATACGGACACAATCACAACGGCTTTTATACTTGTTGTAAGGGATATATAGGTACTCATGTCAGAGAAATGTACTCTTAAAGGTATTACAAGGGCACACAGAAGTATACAAGGGTTTATGCAGGAGGATATAGAGTCCACAAAGGTATATAGGCAGTATAGGAGTATACAAGGGTATACAAGTGTCTACAAGGGGATATAGGGGTTTATATGGGTAGTCAAGGGTATGAAGAGGATGAGGTAAGCGAGCAGATCCCCCCCCCCCCCCCCCCCCATACAACAGGCACCTGATGTCAGGTGTAAATAACGTAAAGAAACTTTAGTTAAGGCGGCATTGGAAACGAGAACTTAAACTAAAAATAAATATTAAAAAACTGTGATGACTTGGGCAATGGGGATCCGTCGCTCTCACCTCATCCTCTCTTGAGGGTATATAGAGGCCTACAAGGGTATTGTAGGGGTGTTGAAACTGGAAACTAGTGTTACACGAGCTTTAGTTTGATTGACATGTGAGAGGAATTAGATCTTATCGAGTTTTTGGCGGTAAATATATTTTGTGTATTGGCGGAATTATATCTCGGAAATCTTAGGAAATCGTCTCTACCAGGAATTGTATTCTAAAAGGAAGTCATCTATCATTAAAGAGTTTGGATCATTAAAACATTTGGTGCCGAGACCCGGGAGTGAAGGATTGAAAGAGTGAAAAAATGAATTAACCTCGTGTAAACATGTCGTCGGAACCCAAGAAACGACTGAAGAAGAAATCCATGGTCCGCGAAAGTCATCGCGCATTTGTTAGGAAAACAATCCTCGCGGCACAGGAACAAATTGACAAACGGGGAGATCCTACCGTTTTGAAGAAGCTCAAATCCTTGCGATGTACCCTGCTGGATAAATTGTCGGAGCTCAAAATATTGGGCAGTGAAATTATCGATTTGGTAGACGAAACGAAAATTGAAGAAGACGTGAACAATAGCTGTGACTTTGCCAGCGCTATTCAAGCCTGCATAGTCGACCTAGAAACGGCATTAGAAGCCGAGGAAAATACTGGAAAGAGTCAGGATATACAAGGAACGACATTGGACTCAAAAAACTCTAACTCGAGTATTCAGGCGGGAACACAATCAAAAGCGTCAATAATTCCGACCCACGCAAAGTTGCCCAAACTGGAATTGAGGAAATTTTCAGGCGACCCAATCAACTGGCATCCCTTCTGGGAATCGTTTGAATCGGCCATTCACAAAAACACCACCTTAAGCGACGTGGAAAGATTCCAGTATCTCAAGTCGCTCCTTTAAGGTTCTGCAGCCCAGACAATTTCTGGTTTAGCATTGACAAGCTCGAATTACGACCACGCGGTCCAACTTCTAGACAAGCGCTTCGGAAATAAACAAGTTATTATTTCGAAACACATCGAATTGCTCATGCAGCTTCCAAAAGTAAGCGACGGGAGCGACTTAAAGCAATTGCGTCAGCTTTTGGATCGAACGGAGGCGGCAGTTAGAAGTCTAAAAGGAATCGGTATTTCGACTGAGACATACGGAACATTTTTGACACCTGTAATTATGGGAAAGATCCCACAAGAGTTACGCCTCATCCTGAGTCGCGGCACATCAGAAGATTGGGACCTTGATACAATCATCAAGTCTTTCACAGAAGAATTGCAAATTCGAGAAAGATGTGCTTTGGGAACGGTAACTGAGCAAACAAAGTTAAAAGAAAAACGAGATTTTGGTTTTGGAATTCGCACAGGTCAAAACAAAAGACCCCCCACATCGTCAACCCTGGTTGCAAACAACGAGAGACTGCCGCTATCTAAGGATAAATGGTGCACTTTCTGCAATGGACCTCATCCAACTGTCAAATGTTCTGTTGTTACCGATCCAGAATCTAGAAAGAAAATTCTACGTCAAAAGGGAAAATGTTTTGGTTGTCTGAGGAGCGGTCATGTGAGTCGAGATTGTCAAGCAAGGTGTTATCGTTGTAGTGGGAAACATCACATGGCTTTGTGCAGCGTTCAACACTATCCAGATTATCCAATCACGACCAGAAGGGCTAGAGACAGCAATCAAGAACAAACTGTGAGTACAAACTTGTATTTTACTCAAGACGTTAATAACAAGTGCATCTTGTTACAAACGGCCAGAGCTAACGTCAGAAGTCCTCATGGAGGAAATTCTTGCAATGTGAGAATCCTTTTTGATTCATGTTCCCAAAAGTCCTATATAAGCTCACGGTTAAGGAGCAAATTGAGCTTACGACCAATTGGAAGCGATACAGTTCTAATACAAACTTTTGGAAACAATGAACCCTCATTGAAACAATGTAGCATCGTTCAGTTTGCATTGGAATGTCAAGACAATTTGACAGTGTTCATTAATGCTTATGAAGTTGAGTTGATCTGTGGTCCCATCACAAACCAGACCATTGAAATTGCACAACAGTGTTACCCACATCTGCAAGGCTTACCTCTGGCTGATCACTCACGAGGTGATGAGGATCTAGAATTGATGTCATGATTGGAGCAGATCATTACTGGTCTGTGGTTCAGAATCACGTGGTAAGGGGGGAGCTACATGGACCAGTGGCAATTCGTACAAGATTAGGATATGTATTGAGTGGTCCTGTGAATGCGGCAAGTGCGAATACACAGTTATCAACTGTTAACGTGTCCCATGTTATGAAAACTGAATGTCAAGTCATTGAAGAGAACTTAGTTTCAGATGATTTCTTACTGAAAGAGGAGCTAAGTAAGTTTTGGGACTATGACACTCTTGGAGTAAAGGATAGAGAGGGAGATTTTCTTGAAGACTATCTTACCAAAGTGAAGTTCAATGGAATCCGTTATGAAGTGTCTCTTCCCTTCAAGACTGAACACCCAATTATTCCAGACAATTACTTGTTGGCACAGAATCGCCTTGGTTCTTCATTGCAAAGATTAAGGTCCAAGCCAGAATTGCTCCAACAATATGACAGTGTCATCAAGGAACAATTAAATGCTGGTGTTGTTGAATTGATTGATAAGAGTCATGATTTAGATACCCTTCCTGGAACTGTACATTACATTCCTCATAAAGAAGTATTGAAAGAAGACAGAATCACTGCTAAACTACGTGTGGTTTATGACGCCAGTGCTAAATCCCGCAATGAACCAAGTTTGAATGACTGTCTCCTACCAGGTCCAGCCTTAACTCCATTGATCTTTGATGTCTTGCTGAGATTTCGCCTCCATAAAGTGGTTTTGATTGGTGATTTAGAAAAAGCATTCTTGAACATTGAAGTCAATCCAGCAGAGAGAAACTTGTTAAGGTTCCTATGGGTAGATGACATCAACTCCCCGAACCCAGAAGTGATCACACTGAGATTCACTCGTCTTGTTTTTGGTCTAGTTTGCTCTCCATTTATTTTGAATGTAACATTGAGGAACCACTTAACAAGGTATGAGAACATTGATCCTGAATTTGTGGCTGCTGTTGTGAGAGCTTTGTATGTTGATGACTTTGCATCTGGAGAGAACTCGGTAACGAAGTGTTTTGAACTTTACCACAAGTTGAAGTTGCGGTTCAGAGAAGGAGGTTTTAATATGAGAAAGTGGGCATCGAACAGTGAAGAGTTAACTGAAATGATCAAAAGAGCAGAAGAATCTTTGTCTTGGGAACCGGAGCTGTCTTGTAAGGCTACTCCTACATTGACCGAGCCGAACATTGAGGAAGAAGATTGGACAGTGTCAAATTCAAACAACAATGTGAGCGAAGAAACCGTTGTCAAAGTAATGGGAGTTCAATGGGATCCGATAGAAGATAATTTCGAGTTTGATCTTGCTACCTTTTCTAGACAAGCCTTAGAGGGAACTTTCACGAAACGGACATTATTGAGCAGTACTGCTCGATTCTATGATCCATTAGGCTTGCTGTCACCAGTTATCCTACCGTTAAAGTGCATGTTCCAAGAAATTTGTCATTTAAAACTTGGTTGGGATGAAGCTTTGCCGGAAGGTCTCGCGTCGCGCTGGAAGGAGTTACTACAAGACATGTGGGACGTCTCAAGCATTGTAGTGCCTCGTTGCATCCTGGGTGATGTTCAAGTCGAAGACGTCACGTCTATTCAACTGCATGGGTTCGCAGATGCTAGCAAGTCTGCGTATGGAGCAAATGTCTACATCAGGTTGACAACCTCTGGAACCAGTTCTGTTTGCCTTCTAGCGTCCAAAACAAGAGTTGCTCCCTTGATCGGTGAATCAATCCCTCGACTGGAGTTAATGGCCGCCTTGACACTTGCGAATTTGATGACAGCCGTGCATGAGGCATTGACCTGCACTATGAAGATAGACGCTGTTTTCAATTGGACTGACTCTCAGATCGTGTGGTGGTGGATCAATAGAGAGTTTAAACAATTCAAGCTGTTTGTTCAGAATCGAGTTCAGAAGATTCGAAGTCTGTGGAGTAAGGATCACTGGAGATATTGCCCGTCTGAGTCTAATCCTGCTGACATAGCGTCGCGAGGGTCAAAGAGCTCTGTTCTCGCTCACAGTGATCTATGGTGGAAGGGAGCTCCATTTCTGAAAGAAGGAGAAGTTCAGTGGCCAAACCTACCTAATAATCCAGTCGGTGAGAGTACATTCCCAGAAGAAGTAACAAAGGACTTGAGAAGGAAACCTGAAATTTCAAATGTTATGACAGTACCCGTGCAGTGCTTTCAGAACATTTCAGAAGTCATCTGTCCAGAAAGATTTAGTAGTCTCAGTAAACTTGTCAGAGTAACCGCTCTTGTGCTGAAATTCATCCAGAAGCTCAAGAGGAAGATAGAAATAACTGACATCAGTATGGAGGATCAGAATATTGCTACGAATCTCTGGTACAAAGACGTTCAAACCAAACTTGAAGAAAAGGAGAAATCAAGTTCGACTTGGGAACAGTTAGGAGTCTTTAAGGATTCCAACGGACTTCTGCGATGCAAGGGACGAATCCAGAAGTCTTCACTTCCATACTCAACAAAACATCCCATTCTGTTATCTAGAAAGCAGCATTTCACTAAGCTCGTGATCATGCAGTCCCACGAAAACGTGAATCACAATGGAGTTGGAGAAACTCTTACTGAAATCCGATCACAATTCTGGATAATCAAAGGAAGGCAAGCTGTTAAGGATGTACTTTCCAAGTGTGTTACGTGCAAGAAATTACAAGGAAGAGCCTACAGCTCTCCACCTACTCCACCACTACCTGCATTCCGAGTTTCAGAGGAAATGGCTTTCTCTAAAGTAGGTGTGGACTTTGCCGGACCCTTGTACGTGAAGAATATATACTTATCCAAGGGAGAAATGCACAAGTGTTACATTGCTCTGTTTACATGTGCTAGTACAAGAGCTTTGCACCTTGAACTTACGCCGGACCTCTCCGCCAATTCGTTCTTAAGAGTGCTGAAGCGATTCTTCGGTAGAAGAGGACTACCGACCCTGTTCATTTCAGACAACGGGAAAACTTTCCGAGATGCAAAGGTTAAGAAGTTTGCTCTTGATCGGAACATTGACTGGAAATTCAATGTACCCACAGCCAGCTGGTGGGGCGGATTCTTCGAAATCTGTGTGAAACTTGTGAAAAGGTGTCTCAAGAAAGTGCTCGGAAATGCGAAGTTGAGTTATGAAGAGTTAGAGTCAGTGTTGATCGAAACTGAAGGCGTTTTGAATTCTAGGCCATTGACCTATGTCTACGATGAGCTAACAGAAACTCCACTTACGCCTTCTCATCTTGTCGACTTCTAGATCAATCTCCTGCCATCACAGTACCTGTAAACACTTTGCCTAGACGAGAGAGATATTTAGACGGTCTTCTCACCCATTTCAGAAATCGATGGAAGAAAGAATATCTTACAGGTATCCGCGAGTACCAGAAACTCAAGGGAGGTGAACCAAGAAGAACAATTCAAGTAGGCGACGTTGTGCACATCTATGCTGACAAGACACTCAGACAACAGTGGAGAATGGGGAAAGTAGAGAAACTGTTACAGGGACAAGACAACGTTGTGCGCGCAGCAGAAGTGGTAACAGTAGATAATTCTCTCCGCAAGACTCGCTTAAAGCGTCCAATTCAAAAGCTCTATCCTCTTGAAATCAACGTGTGTGACGAACACGTAACTAATGCGAGAACAGGACAGTTTGACAGTGGAATGAACATTCAGATAGTTAGAGATGAAGACATCCCTACAGTGATCACTGCTCCATGAACTGTCTGACCGTATCTTGAGCGTTTGACACTGAGGCTAAAGAGCTAAATTAGGTTTTGCGTTAAATCAGTCTTATTTGTTTAAACTTTCTTGATTGACTTCGACGTCAATCAGGGGGGAGTGTGTTGAAAACTGGAAACTAGTGTTACACGAGCTTTAGTTTGATTGACATGTGAGAGGAATTAGATCTTATCGAGTTTTTGGCGGTAAATATATTTTGTGTATTGGCGGAATTATATCTCGGAAATCTTAGGAAATCGTCTCTACCAGGAATTGTATTCTAAAAGGAAGTCATCTATCATTAAAGAGTTTGGATCATTAAAACAAGGGGTATACAAGGGTATATAGAGGCATACAAGGGTATGTAGGGGTATACAAGGGTATATAGAGGCATACAAGGGTATATAGAGGCATACAAGGGTATGTAGGGGTATACAAGGGTTTATAGGATTATTAATTACAATATTTATTACACTATAATAAGGAATTTAAAAAAAAAATAAAAAAAAAAAGGTCACGCCAAATTAAGAAAAGTCGCGCCAAATAAAAAAAAGTCGCGCCAAATTAAGAAAAGTCGCGCCAATTAAAAAAAAGTCGCGCCAAATAAAAAACGTCGCGCCACTCACACAAATAAAAACAAGAGTCACGCCCAAAGTAAAAAAGTCTCGCCAGAAAAAAATAAAAAAGTATACGCACACCCGGGTGGCACTAACGTAAAAGACAAGTTTTTTTTCGACGACAAATTTATCTTAAGGTTTTCATTGTTACTACCCTAAAGGAGGCTCTAAGGCAGCAAACAGGCCGGGGAAAGTCGACAGGTGAGGCAAGCCGACTGCAAAGTTATTTCTCCATCTTGCTTACCGGCTGCACTATTGCATAGTTTTAAAAGCGACAGTGGGTTAAAGTGTGAATTTTAA
>NC_090886.1:53299486-53316986 GCF_036669925.1 Montipora capricornis
CTCGTAAAATACGAAATTTAGAAACATATAAACTCGTACAGAGTTCGATGGGTAGTAAGTAAGGCCGTTAAATGCAAATATCCAGCAAAGCTGACCATGAAACCATTCAAATAGGTTTAAGTTTAAAACTAACGACGATTTCAGTGCGACTTGCGGGCTATTTTGTTGGTGCAGAGTGGTTGACGAAATGGATCGTACTTAATCTCCTGGAAATTACAGGCAAACCTCCTCGCTAGTTTGATAATCCACAGTACGTTAGAACTTAGCAGAAATGTTTTGCTCCAGAATTTGTCACCTGTCAATCATTGTGACTGTGCCGCACCAATCAGAAGCCCCCGTTCGTGGGCGGACGGGTCTTCTTGCAAGCGTTCCCTCAGTCTCTTGCCCCAACTTTCGCGCGGCCAGTTTGCAGAAAATCGGTTCGAAACTCTTCTGTCGAACAGGAACGCTTGCTACGCAGGCTACCGCTAGTTTCGCTCACCTTTCTTCATATGGAATATAAATAGACATCTCATACTCACGAAAACAACGAAAATTGTACACAAACGGTTTCATGATCGTGTTGGCCTGTAGCTTCACTCGCGCATGCACTCGAATGAGCGGGTGACGCATGCGTAATGCCGATCTTGTAACCCCCTCATTTTTCCTGATTTTGCAACTTAACTCGCTTTATATATCTCTGCTTCCGGACAGTGAATTTTTTTCATTTTTTGCATGTTAGCTTAGATTAATTTAAAACGTTTGTCTTTCAATTTTAAAAAAATTCTGTAGTTAAAAAAGAAATTAGCGACACTTTTCATAAAAACTTATTTTTCTGAAAAACTGACCTACAGATTTTGTTGAATTTTAAATATTTTAGAGATTATTTCTAACATTATCTGGTAATGCTGAATGGGAAGATTTCACCGTCCCGTTTTTTTTCAAAAAAGACAATATTGTTGATTTTAAGGCTCAAGGAAATGCCTTATATCGTTGCCATGGTAACGTTATTTAGGAGGAAAATGTCATGTGAGAAATCTATGATGGGTACTTAATCAACCTCGTCCCCAGGGCGATACCCTGGCCAAATTTTGTCTTGATATGATTACCCTAACTGTATCTAAAAACAGAATATGTTTATTTGTTTGAAAAAGGAGAAACTATTTCGAGCCTCCTTAAATAACAATAACCACAACCACAGGTTTTCTGAGCCCGCGAGACTGAGCACCCCCGCAAACCATTGTTGGTATTAGTAGGGTTATTAAAGTGTATCATAAAGCGCATAAATTATATCAAAGAGATATATCAGCATATATAGGCACCTATAGCAAAGTATATACATGGATATCCATCTATCCCCATATATCTCTCTGTATACCCATGTATTTCCATGTATACCCATGTATTTTAAGGATGAACATGGATATACATGGATATACATGACTGTACGTGAATATACATGGGTATACATGTGTATACATGGATATACATGGGTATATCCATGGGTATATCCATGGGTATACATGGATATTTAACAATTATTCTACGAGGGCACGCTGGATATGAAATTAATGATATATATAACCAACGAGGCGCGTAGCGCCGAGTTGGTTATGATCATTTCATATCCAGTAAGCCCGAGTAGAATAATTGTTTTATTAAAAAACCCAACATCACAACTCTTTTATGTTGAATTTATTTGGCCATTTTTTCTCGGAGCCGCAAAACTGTGTATTTGCTGCTGTGTTCATTGACCATATTTGGTAGTGCAGGTATATGAGCTGATAACATGTGTCCGGCGAGCCAATGAAAATGCTGGAAATGTGATATCCGTAGTTCAGTTTTTAATAAACATGGATATTCACCGGTATTTACCTTTATATATAACAATTTTTAAACACTTTCAAACTATTATGATACACTTTAATAACCCTACTTAAAGTACCAACCCCATTGTTTTAACGGAAACCGCTGGTCAGCAACCTTGGTGTACTTGAAGCGGGTTGAAAAAAAAAATCATTTCAAAGGACTTCTGAGATCAATAGTATAACCAGAATGTACCTCAATATACCGTTATCGCGGTTGCGCGCATTTTCGGCTGTGTTCAGAGTACGTGTTCTTGGCCAAAGAAAAATTGACTCTGGGGACGGGAATCGGAGGTCAATTACGGAACTGAGCCCAGAGGTACAGCAACTGATTCGGCAACAATTGGTCAGGTGATAATCCTGCCTCTCGGTCCCAACCCCAAACTCTACGGAGGAAACCCTGGGGAGATCTTGCTTCCTTGAAGAAAACAAAAAATGGGCAGGTTGAAGCTCGGTTGTTCTCGAAAATTAAGGTACAAACTTTGATCTATATATATATATATTAAATGTTGTCGAAATTGCATCCGTTGGAAACTCGGCAAGAATCCAAGTTCCAGATGAGATGTTTCAACGACAATTTAATCTTCTAACCCGAGAAATAACCACCTTTCAACGGGGCGTACCTAATCGATATTTTCGATACTCGATTGAAATCGATCGTAATCGATAATAATTAATCACTTTCCCAAAATTTGTGTGGAATAGCTAAAACTATGAGTTGTCAAGCACTTTTATCATGAGCCTCTGGCTCAGGAAATTAGATGACCACTCCCTGTGTTATTTGACTTTAAATAAATTATCATCATCACTATCTATTAAAGACAGTTAAAAAATAACTTTGTTAAGGTGATTCCCTGGTTTTGCATTGTGCAACCCTACTGCGCATGATTTCTTGCACCATTGGTGTGTGCATTAGTTTGCGCACATTGATAAAATGGTGGATTTGCATTGACGCCCAGCTTAATCTGTCAAGGAATGGACCCCCAATTTTAATGGTGTTATGTTCTCGTCATAAGTACATGGAAAACATATTTTAAGGAGAAAAAAAGTTGGATGGTAGAAGTTGTAGTATTTATATATAAATGACATGAAACTGCATTTGGAGCCAGACACTGAGTGTGAGGTGATGATGTAGCGGTCCAATTTGCTTCCATTCCTTTGCAAGATTGAGCAATTTGAAATCACTTTTCTGAAAGATTTTAGCTGGACAAAGAAGTAGGCTCAAGTTTTCAGTAATATTCAGTAGCTTTTACAATATAAGAACAATTTTTCTGGGTGATCAAGTTTCGAACGCTTCTCACATAAATCAGAGAAAAACTCTTGGAATAAAGGGCACGCAGCATGAAAGCAAGCACGTTGACCCCATTTTTTTAATTGCATTTTTTAAATGTCCTGTCCTGTGCATGAATGTCAGTTGTTCCAAGTTTGGCAAAAATCTGGATAGTACATCATTGTCAAGGGAATTACCTTTAAGTAGTAAAGCATTCATTGACTTGTCCACTTAGTCTGCTGGTGCAACAAAGTCCTCCTATAGAAGCCAAGCTCAAGTCGAATTACTTTGCTGACAGACCATCAACAGCCGGCCAACAGAAGATCGGCAAGCATGTATCCTTTCACCAAACCAACCAATACACCAAACCTGGCCAATACTATTTGAGAACTGCATACTCATGGACACTCTGCTGTTATCCAACAGTTGTCTAACAGTAAAACAGGACTGTTCATCATGAAGAAAGTGATCATTTTATTTTTTTACTAGGTTTACCAGGCATGACTTGATTGCCCTGTGCTTGGCTATTCTCATCCCGATCACTTGTATAGCACTTACAATGGTTTCAGTTCTACCAGCACTAGGAGCAAAACCGTTGCCTAGTTTTAACGAGCCCACAAAAGTAAGTTTCCTGTTATACATTCTGCCAACTGTCAGGGGATTTTGGCCAATACATCCACAGTTCACAGAGTGACATGTTTAAAAAAGCCTTTAAAAAAGCAGTCAGACAGCTAAGGTTTTAGCTAATTCTATATAATATCTATGTTCTTTTGAGTAATTGGGCTTTTTATTGTATATAGCTGTGTCATGTAATAGTTTTTGGATTTCCGTTTCTTTATTTCTCTCCGCTTATTAGCATATTTTTTTTGCTAGAGGTCTAATCAACCTCATCAATCCCGAGATTAAATAAAGCTTCATTCTTCATTCATTCACTGGGTGATAAGTTAGTTAGACTACGTGCAGTCCCCCTTTTTTTTCTGAGAGCCTCGCACCTTTTTGGCCATACCTTAAAACCCCACACTTCCCCTCCCCTTTAAAGTTATCTTGGCTCTCAGGGAGTAAAGTTGATACCAGTGTGTCCTCATTCTGATTCCAAGACTTGTCACCTTAATGATATTAGTAGTATTATGTGCATTGAGTTTGTTGGTTCTGTATTCTGCTCTCAGTTGTATTCTGGCCCTCCCTTATTCCTAAAGAAAAGTTGATTTAATGTGAGTTGAATGTGCCAAATTAATGGCTTTAAACAAATATCAGTTACAAGGCAGAGTTGATGGTTTCTCCTCTGAAAATGTCCTTAACCGTTTGATTCCTGAACGGTCCTCCACTCACGTGTAAAATTGTGTGGTGTCAGACAGGGTAAAATTCAAGTCACTCCCAGGATACAATGGGTTCAATGTGCAAATCATGATAAATCACAAAAGAAACAACCATTTACAAATTCACATTGTAACATAATTAGGATAGTACATGCACTGTCATTGGTCAATAGCTGTGTTTAGATGAGAGTCTGTAAAAACGGCACAGGAATTTTGATTGGTCATTAATTTGTTGTCAGACGTGTGTTTTGATTGGCTGTTAGGAATAGACCATGTATTATTTGACGTCCAAACTGGCCTAAACTGGCCAGACTTAGTATTTTACTCTCACTGTCTAACGCCAGACGATGTTACTCGTCAATGGGAAACCCCTGGGAGTCAATGGGTTAAGAAAATCTGTTTCAATCAAGAAGTAAAAAAACAGCATTTTCCTTCATTTGTCGAATTATGTTATGAGAAATATTATTATAAAAGCAATAGAGGACTTGGGGAGTTGGGAGAATTCTTGACAGTTATGCAAACCGTTGACTGCGTCTAAGGTTGCATAACTGTCTTGAATTGTCTCAACTTCCCCTCGTGTTTAGATGAGGCTATGTAAACATGGAAAAAGTCCTGTATTGCTTAACAGTTAAACCTCTCCACTGTGGCCAGCTCATTGAAAAATGACTTGGGCTACTAACTTTTAATGTTAGGAGCCCAAATCCTGGAAAATTTTCTTTGGCAGCTGCCTTGCTTTTCGAGGTGGGCAACAATAGAGCATAATATTGAAATAATGTTGTTGTTTTTTGTTTTCTTTATTGAACCTCAGGCTCAATAAAGAAAACAAAAAAACTACCCTGGTATTTCAAAATAAGAAATTGTTACAAAATAAAGTGAATCAATTTAATCTGAATCTAGTAAGGAAGAAAGGAAAGAAAGATTAATTGTGCTCACATCAACATAAACCTCCTCAGTCTTCAAAACCTTCAGGAGTATTTTGTGCAGTTTTCGTTTCAAAAGAGGTTTACTTAAGTCACCTATCTTAGGGAGAATCGTATTCCAAATTCTCACACCAGTTCTAGAGAGGAGAACAGTTGTTGACTTGTCTAGATCTCTGGATTTAAAACTGATCTGCAGCTAAGGATCTGGTATAATAAGAATGGATCGGGTTAGGACGAATGAATAGTTTGGAAGATATTTGGAGGGGCAAAATGGTCCGTAACGTCTTGCATTAAAAGAGCAGAGGATTTAAAGTACAGTTTTAAGTGCCGGGGCAGGATTCCAGAGCTGTCAAATGATGGAAATTGGCATGCACTCTACTGTTAGAGAAGTACATTTAGGCGAAGTGCATGTTTCTGTAAGATTAAGATTTTATTCAAAAGGGAATTGGCAGCCTGGCCCAAGGCAGATAAATTGTCAAAAGAGAGAGTTGAAACGGGGACAAAGTGCCCAAGTCCTGCAATGATCCCAACACTTTTGCTTATTTTCAATGAGATATAATCAATATGGTATCTGCAAGAAAGATTGCTTTCCATCAAGATACCAAGATATTTCACACATATTCTTTACGCTGGAGACAGGTCATTATCTTCAAATCATTGTCAAAGATTCTCTGCATCATATTAGCCTTGTGTTGCTAAGGGTGCAAGGTAACAAAGTTGGATTTGCCAATACTAAGTGACAATAATAATAATAATAATAATAATAATAATAATAATAATAATAATATTTATGATTTAGCCACTCACAGACTTTAACCACTTCATCTATGCCATGTCATTAAAGAAACAAATGGTAGTAGAAATGTGGTTGCTCTTGACATGTGCTTCAACATCATTGCAGCAAATGTGGTACCCTACAGACCAATGGCATGCCATACATATCACATTTTCTGAATGTGGCTGAATCTGATTTAGGCTAAGTTAAACTTGAGCCAATGCAGTCAGCAACGGCTCTCGGCGGCCATGCACAGGGGTTTGCATTTATGGGCTTTTTTGCAGGGGCCTTTGTGTTGCGTTCCAGCTAAGTTTTTGGTCGCTGTTTGCCTGCCTTGCTTGCCATTGTTCAGTGCCTTTTTGCTCCCACTCCCCCCACCCTTTCTTGTCATCATGATGTGACCTTTGGTAAGTATATATAGGGTTGGTAAGTATTTCCAATGATTTATCAGTGTAACGGTGCCGGGGGATTGCCGCTCTCAGGGTTGCCATGGATACCTGCACCTAACCCAAGGCACCTTCCCCAAGCTCATCTATTGGTGATACGTTTAACTCTTATTAATAAAAGCAAGGTCTCATTAACACCGTTTTTCAATACTTTATTAACAAGCCACTGTTATGAGGTTGGTATGGGATGCTCTCTATTGGTATACAGGGACAAAAACTAGCCATTTTAGAGAGGTATTCTTTGGAGGGAGATTTGTGTTAGTGGTTGTGCAAACAAGTGTCATCCCTTATATTTTACTTTCATAGGGATTTGAACCAAGAGGCACAAAACTGAGTGACAAGATTATAACCTATCAAAATTACCGGTATGTGTATTCTGCTTTGACTTCGAGACCTCTGAAAGCACAAGGAGCTCCTCAAGTCCAAGTACAAAATAAGCGGAAACGACGGTCATTGCAGAATTCTCTTCAACCTCCTTTTTCTCCCAGATTTGATCACCCTGACATGGTGTTTGTGTATGAAGCCTCAGACTCTACGGTAAACTTGTTTGAGACAAACAAGCTCAAAACCATTTGCGCCATGGATGCTGACATTGTGCGTTCAAACCCATATTTTAACACTTCCTGCATAAGCCATTATTATAATAATAATGAGCCACAGTGTTACTCCAGCTGGTCTCTTGGAAATTACATTGCCCTACTCAACACCCGCAAAACATGTCAGGAAATAACTGATGAAGATGTGTCAAGGGTAAAAGCATTGCTACAGAAGTGTTCAGTTCATTTTATCCAGCAAACACTCACACAACACTGCGAGTATCCACAATTGAATAAGACTGACAGCCCAAACTGCCCATCAGTGCCAATAGATTGCATTCGACACTCTGCTGTGTACAACATTTTCCAGTTTCTTGTGGATAATAAGTTCTTGACAACCAAACAAAATACCTTTCTCAAATATACACTGTCTATACCGCCTGTGTCCAGTGATGATGAGCTTTTCGAGGAGTTGTATGACAAGTTAAAGGACAGCAATCATGTTAAAGATGGTGTGCAACTGGCAGCATTTAATTTCCGTTACTTTAAGTTTGATAAATTCAGCAAAAAGCTTTTGGCTGAGGTGATTTTCCCTGCCCTTGCAATGATTGTTGTGTTTGGAATTATGTGGTTGTTCCTTGGCTCCTTTATTCTAACTTTTTGCGCCCTCTTTTGCATTGTTTATGCAATTGGACTGGCATACTTCTTTTACAACACTGTTTTCGGCATGAAGTTTTTCCCTTTTCTAAATGTCCTCACGTTAGTGTTCTTGGTGGGCATTGGCGCTGATGATGCATTTGTGTACTATGACATATGGAGGCAAACCAGGACTGCCTACCCCAAAGCAAACATCATGCAATTGACATTAAAAACCTTGCGATATTCAGCTCTTTCTATGCTGGTTACAAGCTTGACAACAGCATCGGCATTTTTTGCTGGTACTTCTTCTACCATTACTGCCATCAAGTGTTTTGGAATATTTGCAGGAACATCCATCTTAACCAACTACCTTCTGATGATAACATACTTTCCTGCTGTTGTGGCACTGCATGAAAAGTGGGTTATGAAGTACAATGATGTTCAATCCGTGGATGATATTCCTTCAGTTGAGCCTGCAGAGGTTTCTGGACCAGGCACACAAGACATATCAAAATGCAGAGAAGGAAGCACCAATGATAATGCCAACACTCAAGAACGGCCAATCTTCTGTATTCTTCAAGTCATTGATTTTCCTTGCTCCTTAGCAGTAGCAGCTAAAAGTGCTATTCACAGATTTACTTGGAAGATCTTCGGGCGTGGTTTGCCATTCTTGATTATCAAATTTCACTGGCTTTGGATAGCCCTTCTCATTTGTCTCACCGCTGGATTTCTGTGTGTTAACTTTGTGAAACCTGGCCTTAACTTACCAGAAAGTAAAGAATTTCAATTGTTTTCAACCTCACATGTACTTGAAAAGTATGACTTAAAGTACAAGAGCTTTTTCAGATTTGAAAAGAGTGGAAGTATTAACATAGAGTTGATCTGGGGAATCAAACCTGTTGACAATGGTGACCACTTTGACCC
Source organism: Montipora capricornis (assembly GCF_036669925.1). Classification (NCBI taxonomy): domain Eukaryota; kingdom Metazoa; phylum Cnidaria; class Anthozoa; order Scleractinia; family Acroporidae; genus Montipora; species Montipora capricornis. The sequence continues at coordinate 53,308,157 of NC_090886.1, forward strand.
TGACGATAAAGGAACACTTGAATTTGATGAGTCATTTGGTAACATCTTTACAGAAGCTGGACAGAAATTCCTCCATTCACTGTGTTCATCTGCCAAGAAACTGCCACTTTTTGATGAATTTAGTGGAGGTCAATGTCCCATCAATACATTAATTCAAAAATGTACAACTGGCTCTAATGCTTGCTGTGGGGAGAATGCTACCTTTCCTTTCCCACGAAAGGTTGCTGAAAAGTGTCTTTTGCGATTAGCACAGAGATCATCCACCGGGTTGCTGTTCGATCCCGAGAGCGGAGCCCTTAAAGGCTTTTCGATCAAGATAAATACCGAACAACAATACACAAATGCCTTTTCTGTTATGGATAGCTTCTATAATAAAGTTGAAACGTGGGTGAAAACTGAGATGCCCCAACCACCCCGTGGAATGCAAAATGTCTGGGTGGGCAGTTGGTGGTTTGACTTCTATGCCCTACAAAGAAGCCTCTCAGAAGGAACCTTCTCATCATTGGGAATATCTGTGGCTGTATCATTTGTCGTCATGCTGACTACAACTCTAAATGTCTTTATCAGCATCTATGCCATTATCACCATCATTGGGATCATTTGTATCACTATTGGATCGCTGGTGTTAGCAGGCTGGCAGTTGAATATATTAGAATCTATTGTGATGTCAGTAGCTGTGGGGCTTTCGATTGACTTCACCATGCATTACGGTGTGGCTTACAGGCTGGCTCCTGATAAAGCTCACAGGGAAAGCAGGGTGCGTTACTCACTGGTACACATTGGATCAGCTGTTACCATGGCAGCGCTAACAACATTTCTTACAGGTGAAAATTTGTGTCATTCCTCTGTTTATATTTTGCAATGTTTATCTCTTCCAGACACAGCACCACAGTGTTTCAGAAGCTCTTCTTTTGGTTTGAGCAAATATTTAACCCTAAAATATGTGGCATGTGATAAAAGCATGACTATTTTGGTTGGGGTGGTATGAAAATCTTGATACATTAACAAATTGCTTAATTAAGGAGTAGCACTTCGAAAAAAAAACAACAGTACTTTTGTCCTCTGTGAATCTCATTGTTTGGGGACGAGACTTTGGAGGAGACGTGTTGAATTTTGTACAACTTTGTAGAAAAATATTCACTCTTTCTTGGGTACGTGGGACACAGGTCTAAAGCTGCCTTCAAAAAAGCTCTTATGAATGTGATGCCAGATTTATGCGGTGCAAGTGTGTGTAAAGCGACAAAAACTAAGGAAGGATAAGAGTAAGGACAAATGGGAATAGGGTGGGAAATTGACGTTTATCATGTAATTGTTGTAGTTTTTGCTGCAAAGTTTGTCTTGAGCCCGTACTACGTCAGATATACTTCTTGCCGCGCGGAAGATTAACCACGCGTTATGTCATGATGGTGCCGCCGTGTTTCGGTGGATGTTCACTGTTAAAGCATGTTTATTTTCATTTGACGACGGTGTCGATTCAATCCACTAGCAACAACGTTTTACCTACCGATTGATCCAAATAAATCAGAGTTAAAACGCATGCACAGGCAGGAATTGATACCGCCACCCTCACCCTTCCCCAATCCTGTCATGGTTTAAACAGTCACTTAAGTTGTTGTTTATTTTTATTAAATATTGTTGCTGCTGTTATTTTTGCTTTAAATAGTTCATTTTCTCTATCATTATTAATTTGAGGGTTATGTTTTAATGAATAATTAAATTAATAAATAAAAAAGCACTCATTTGTTCTGTTATGTAGGTTTGATGATGATGCCGGCAACTGTTCTTGTATACTATCAGCTTGGTCAATTCTTGATGTTGGTTATGGTATTCAGTTGGTTTCATTCCACCTTCGGTTTCTTATCCATCTGTGCTGTGATTGGTCCTAAGGACAATTTCGGACAGCTCAGCATCGCTCACCTCCTCCGACGGTGTGGTTTATGTCGTGTTGAACCGGAGGCGCCCCAAAATCCAGCTGAAGGAGACGAAACTGTTACGCTAAGCTCCGTGGGCACTGCTATAGAAGTTGGAAAAAAAGACACTACCACTAATCTGTAAATTATTTGTACAAGGGAACTAGTCGAGGTGATCGTAATTCAGGCATAAGAAGCTTCACAAACCAATCAGAATATCGGACCGGATCAATTCGGATCGCTCTCCTCGGATCGACGGATCGATCGCGCATATTACTTCGCGCAAACATTACACAACACAAGAACTTTTATTATCTATACGCTTGCAAAACTGTAGTTTTTATAAACATTTACTCTTCGATCGAACTGACTCTTGCCTTCGATCGAACTGACCTTTGGTTTCGATCGAAACGAACTTCGATCAAAACGACCTTCGATCGAAACGACCGGTTACCAATAGAATGATAACTAAACTAATCTTGGTGAAATCGGCGCAAACGTCGAATAGTTTTGGCTTAAAAAACAGTTTTTCGCTCGATCCGAGTTGATCCGGTCTGACTTTTGACTACCAGCCCAATCAGAATCCAGAACTAGCTTGGCAGCACTGCACTTGGTAAAGGACAGAATCAACGATCATCAGAGGGTGATTTTTTAGATCTTTCGCACTAGAAGTCCCAGGAAATCCGTTTGAGTGTTAGTCACAGACATGAATGGGCCCGAACAATACATACTTACTTAATTGACTGCTCCCCATAGGGGCTTTTCAGGGCCAATGAAACAATCAACGAAAGAACAGAACACAACAACAACAACTGTTAAGAATCCCAACTGGCCGGAGGCAAACCAGTTGGCTATTTACAAGTGCAGCTGGGAAGTTGAACCAGGGACTGCCAGGAACAAATTCAACGAGTGGTCAGAGCGGGTCTTGAACCCGGCATCTCCGGATCTCAAGGCAAGCGCCCTAACCACTGGGCTACACTGCAATGAAACAGAATACACGCACTGATGGATTTGTTGTGATTTCTAATGCTACAAATTACCCTTTGATAGTAAATTCATTTGGTAAACTACTTTGCTGTGCGAAGGCGATTATGTAATTGTTTTCAAAACACTATTTGACTTGGTGGGAGTTTACGCGAGGGTGCCAGAAATTAATTTGAATCGGCTCCCAATCAAGAGTTTTTTTTTGAGTTTGTATACTTTTTGAAATTTTAGTTGTTTAAGTATCACCAAGCGAGCATTTTTACATATATATTTTTTAACCTTTAATATATTATTTACTTGTGTCATTCAGTTTGAAATGGTCAACAATTTATTTGATTAAAACCTTTAGAAGCAAAACAACATATGTCAGGTTAGGAACCTATCACTGTCGTTTTGTTTTTCAAGATTATTGTTAGCGTGCTGCTTTCAAGACCATTTGTTAAAATTATTGGCGGCTGTACATGTGCGACTTTTACCTTCGAATCTGTTGGTTGGTAAGCTTGTTTAATAAGCACCGCTTCTGTAATTAAACGGCGCGATATGCTACTTAATTTAAGGACATCTTCAAGGTTTCCTTTATGAAAATCATGATCGACCTCACCTCGTTGTCTGTTACCATTCTTGTCTTTGGCACATGCCGTATCAAAAGTTTTAAAATAAGTGTCAGGGGCCGAGGAGAGGCAGGGGCTGGGGGACTCCCACAGTTTTCTCCTAAACGTCTCCCTCCTGCCCTCACAGTTTCGTGATCCAGGCCAAAACCTACCCACCCCTCCCAAAACCACTTTCAAACGTACTCCGCGGCCCCTGAGTGTATGAGACGAACTGAAGTCACTGTGTGACATTGTGATAAGCCATTTTCGACATGTAAGAAAAAAAAACCACTATATCAGTATTGTGTATTGACGTTGTCGTGCTCCGGCCAAGGCAACGCAATATTCTCTGTAAATAAAAGCTTCAAATTAAAAGCCAGCAAGGTTTGGATCTAGTTTCGTCGTCATTTTTAGTTAATCATGATAATTCACCGCCACTCCACCATCGGACAGTGGAAGTAAGTGTATGATTCTGAGCTACTTTGTAATCAAGAGTGTGGTCTGTTTCTTTATTGAAATGTCACGTCTTTCCCTTGGGCCTACTAGTATCATATATTTGCACACAGCGTGGACCAACTCCACCGCGGTTTGTAAATGGCCAACTCGCTTCCTTCCTCTAGTTGGAATTTTTTCCACAGGTGTGTTCATTTGTTCGACACTTAAATGCACCGCCCTGTGAGCTGCACGCTTAGAGCAAGTGAATTATGTAGCTAAGCCTGGTTAAAACCATTTCCGCATTTTTGGTAACGATTCCGCGCCAAGCCCTACGCCTCTTTCACACATGTTCGTAATTCCCACGTGACATAGATTACGCGCCTTACAGCAGCACTTAACATGGCGGCTGTGGGAAATGACACCGTTTCATAAATCCTCGAAATTTGACATCGTTTAGCGTTTGAGATCATTTAACTCATCGACGTAAGATAAATAGTGTAAGTTGTCGTTCTCGCTTGCGAAGACAGTTTGCCTTTTGTGTTGAAACGTTTGAGACTCTTTCGTTTCGACCTCAATCGTCTGACGTGAATTGAAAAGTATCAGTCTGATTTGAGAATTGAGAGAATCAAGCTTAAGTTTCCTATTGGTGGAAAATAAAGTAGAACTGTTTTAAAGTCATTTAGGGGACATTAAATCGATTTCAAGAATAAAAATGACGGACTGCAGCGATTTGGACCGGTAAGTGTATTATTTAGTCTATGAAAATCTGCTGAGATCGCATTGTTTATCTTCAGTTCCGTTATATCTGAGAACTCGTTAACCGGTTTAGGGTTTTCTCTCAAGATTTTTTCAAATTGACAACTAAAGGAAATCACTATTTTCTACATGTAGCTGTGTGGGTGTAATGGCAAAAAACGTTTTTCCTTCAGGCAAATTGAAAAGCTGAGGCGGTGCGAGCTCATAACTGAGAAGGAAGTGAAACAGTTGTGTGCAAAAGCCAGGTTTGTCCGCTTTTTAGGTAGTGTAATAATACTTGACTATTATCAACTTGACTGTTCTTACATTTGACCAATCCATCACACGAAAGTGAAAACCTGTGATGACGGCCTTTTTGGTGACATCAACTGTCGACTGCTCGGAAGAATGGGTTACTTCAAACCTGATCTTGGTTGTTCAAAAGGTGGATAATGGTATCCACCGGGTGAATCACTATCCAGCGGATAAACACTAGCAAAACCAATTCAGTTATTCAGTGGATAGCGCTATCGACTGTTCATACAACTGGGGCCTGACCAGTAATTGACAAGTGTCGGAACAGTGTTTGCAAGCCAACAGTCTGCTGGATTACTTTGAAAGGAACCGGTGCAAGATCAAAAACTCAATATAACAAGGTCCGCACATGAAAGGAAGAAGTAGAAACTACTAAATTCTCTAAGTGACGCTCTCAGGAGGAGAAGGGTTAATTTAAGATGACTTGCCGGGGTTTCAATTAAATCTGAAGTTAGCAGCCAGTTTGTATAGGTAATCATATGATTTCGAGTGCAATTTGGAATAAATAAGTATGAGGACATTTTTTCAAAGATGCACAAAATTTGGGTGAGTACAATTTTTAGTCAAAAAATTTGCAAGTGCTTATTTATTCCAAATTGCATGAGAAAAATCATTTGGTTACTTAATAATGTACATGAAAAAATTGGAGATTGTTAGAAGCAGAAGCAAAACTTGCATATCATTGAAAAATTTGCACCATGAAGGGCTTGAATTTGACTGGTTATCAATGCAAACATTTCACCTTTATTGCACTATTTCAACTTTCTGCTGACGTCATTGCTGAGAGAAAAGCTGGTAACTTGAATGGCTGGTAAAAATGACTGGTTATCAGCTCTTAACAAGAACCCTGACTATCGGACATTGACAATAGAAAACGGACAAGCTTTTGTACTTCATTTTCTAATTTTGGCTGGGTTGTCCATTGTCTTTTCTTTGAGCAATATCATTTTACCAAAATCTAGTCACCCCTTAAACTTTCTGGTCCTGTGGGACAACCGGACGACCACTAATGTCGAGCACTGGTATGTTTTGTGTGATCGGTGTTGACACCCGTGGTAAGCCCTCTCATTGGGGGTTCCTTTTTTGCTTCATTGACCTCTCTTAGTACATGTGTGTAACATTTACTGACATGTTTAACTTAAGTTTCCAAGCCTTACTTTCCTGCTTCTTTTATCAAGAATGCCCTAGACGTTGGGTCAAATGTGTAATGGTTCTCTTTGTTAAGGTTGCTGAAACAAATAAAATGGTGTGAATCTGCAAATAAATAGATCTAAGAGATGATTACTATTTAACCCATTGACACCTCAAACACCCTAGGATGACCCCAGATGACGAGTAGTATTTTACTCTGTCTAACGCCAGACGATTTTACTTGTCACTGGGGAGCCCCTGGGAGTCATTAGGTTAAAATAGTCTGTCAAGTCTCACTCCCAGGAGTCAGTGGATTATGGAGGGGACATTTTTTTTTTTGACTGCCTAACACATTGACACCTCAAATGCCCTAGGATGCCCCCAGTAAAATTGTCTGGGTTAAGTGTTTAGTTATTTGGCTCAAAATTTTGCATGGATGTATCATTTTAAAAGCACAGCAGCCTGTACATGCCAGCACTTCCTTGTTGATGCAAGACATTGATAGGTGCATTATTTTGATTATCCATTAATTTACATGTATATTCAGGATAAGATTTATCAATATCAGGGATACTGTTAGAATTACAGGTTGTCTACCATTTACCAAAAAAATCCGGAAATTTCGGTTGGAATGTAAATGGTAAGCCTATTTTGGTCTTCCCAAACAGAAAATTTCCGGAGAAAACGGGATTTCTCGAAAGTTAGGCCAAAATTCCGAAGCGGAAAATGTGTTTACCATTTTCATTCCTGCATGATTTTGCCTCCCTCTGGACTCTCTTGGTAAACGTGAACGAATTTTGCAAATGGTGCACGCCTATCCCAACTAAACTTCCCATTCGGGATTTTTTTGCTTACCATTTGAACAAACCTAGTACCAACTGGTACACAAGATGACAATCATAATCTGACTTTTTGCCAAACTGCTATAAAATGTTCATAGATTTTTGAGGTCATTATAAAAGGGAATCTTTGCTGAAGTTATTGCTTACTGTACATGTTCATTTTGATTGATTAAAATTTCGATTTTCAAAGCATCATTGCTTGGAGAATATATGGTACCATATATCATGTTCAAATTTTCAGAGATAGTTGATTATGCAATGCACTTTCAATATTCGGTACTTTATTCTTGGCTGACTGATGAGAAAACTAAATCCCTGTGCTGATGGGCCAAAAAGTGTAAACAAGAGATTAATTTTTTTTTTGGTTAAAAACAGGGAAATCCTGGTAGAAGAGTCGAATGTTCAAAAAGTGGATTCACCTGTAACTGTAAGTGGTGATTTCTTCTTTTTTTGTTTTTGTTTTTTGAACCAACTTATTTTAAACCTCAATCATCCAAACTTGTGGGGACTGGTGTAAATATTCATTTTAGCAGTAGATGCTAAGTTTGAAATGAGGAGCATCTTTGTTGAGCGTCATGATCATTCTTTTTCCAGGTTTGTGGTGATATCCATGGACAGTTTTATGATTTAAAAGAACTTTTTAAGGTTTGTTTTCTAAGTATTTGATATATGTTGGTAAATCTATTGACATGTTACTTGCATTAAAATATTTGTTATTTTATTATTGCTGTGACATACCTAGGGCATTAATTTTATCTTTGATTCAAGGCAACTTTCATTCATGAATGGCAAAGACAGAGTGTTCAAATTTTTCTTTATAGCCATATTTTTTCATTGATGCTTGCATAATCTCATTGTTTGTAGGTTGGAGGTGATGTTCCAGATACCAATTACCTCTTTATGGGAGACTTTGTGGACAGAGGCTTTTACAGTGTAGAGACCTTTCTTTTACTATTGGCATTAAAGGTGAGGTTTTTCCTGAGGAAAGTTCTTTATACATACATGTACCATGCATGCAGTACTTTTTACATCTACCATAGTTTCACATGATCAGAATGGAAAGCAACTCCTTTTTTTTTTGGAATAGGATTCATTGTGACATATGTTATTTGCTGGCGGGGAGGTCACTTTTGTCTTTTGTGACAAAAATATAGAAAATGATTTCAAGTGTTTCCAATATACTCACCTTTTAACGTACCATTTCTTTCACAAGGTGCGATATCCTGACAGAATAACCTTAATAAGAGGGAACCATGAAAGTAGACAGATAACACAGGTAGGTTTCAGTTTTACAGCTGCACAAGCAATTATTGTTGACAAACAATGTACACATTGCAGTATGTTCTTTGTTGATAGCATTGGCTGATCTTTTCTCATTTTATCTCTCATCTATTTCATTTTGTATCTTATTAAATTTCTTCCATTCCTAACCTCATCTAGAATGTACGTGTGTATGTATATTCTATATTTGCAGGTTTATGGGTTTTACGATGAATGTCTTAAGAAATATGGCTCTATAACAGTGTGGAGATACTGTACAGAGATCTTTGATTATCTTAGTTTGTCGGCAATTATTGATGATAGGGTAAGTCGGAACAAAGGTACATGTACTATTTAACTTAAAATAGAAAGTGAGGCTGGTGTTGACCCTGTTATGATACAGACCTTCCTCCTTTTTGTATGTTAATGCTGTTGTTGTCATGCTAATTAGTAAGAATTTACATGAGAAAGGCACTGAGGTTCCTATCAAAACAAGGTCAACTGCAGCCTCACTTTCATTCATAGGCCAGGCAACTAAGCACACAACTGTAAAATGGACTATTATTATTTAGTATCACCCAACTAGTGGACTAATGCAAATCCTGTATTTTCATTGGCTACGCTACTA
>NC_090886.1:53321986-53324486 GCF_036669925.1 Montipora capricornis
ACAGTGAAGCATCTGTGTCAAATGATGGCAAGATACCGGGTTTTTGTAAGTTTCTTTTTCTGTCAAGTGTTATAAAGTTTGACAATGAAATGAGCGAAGTCAAAACAAAGATCACAATCGCCCAACTCTTATTTATGCAAAGTCAAAATTTACTCTCCAAGACGCGTACGACGTTATTTATCACCAGGTAATTCCATCATTTTGGAAATAGCAGCTACTTTATTATTCATCTGCGTCACAAGTTTTCACTGATTTTGGGGCTCATTTTGTTGAAACTCAAGCACGCTTCCAACAGGTCTGTGCACCTTTCCTGCTTACAGAGCAATACTAAAAAACTTCTCCCATATCACATTTCAACCTTAAGCTCGAAAATTCAATACACAACATGATGTTGTAATTCACAAAGGCAGAAAATACCACAGAATCCCTTTCCAGCGAAAATTTTATTGAAACAAACAACATATTTGCTCTTAGAGGCGAAAACCTCTTCCTATTTCATTGCGTGCGTGAAGACAAGAAACTCAATTGTGTCAAATTACCATGTACTTCAGGTAAATACTGCTCACTTTGATTTCGTCTCGACGGGCGATAGATTGGTGTCGAAGTCCAGTACTCGTCGCTTTTGAGATTCATGCCTAGTTTATCCAACTGATTATCTATTATTGAGCTCCATAAGGGTATATTTTGTTTAAGGATCCACTAAAACGCCATTCGCGTTGCATGACTTTCGACGCCATTGCAGGCTAAGTTAATGATTCTACTGTGTCCACCAGAGAAATCTACGCAGTTCCACTACCCTCTCGATCCTAAGAAAATACGCGCAGAAGGCTCTATGCGCAAAGACACCACTCACCAGGGGAGTAACAGGCAAGACTTTTACCGACACGGAAAAAAATACTAAAACGGAAATCTACCTATTTTCCGACTGGGTTTCCCATAGGGCAACCCAGTAATAACCCAAAAAAAAAGGTGCAAATACGGGGTGAGAAAATTTGCCACAGAACCTTTGAAATGAAATTGAAATTTAGGATTAAAGTCAAGTCATTGTACTGAAAGAGATGTCACGGTATATGATTATTAACCTCATTGACATCATTGACTGAAATGATGAGACTATGGGCGCTTTCCTTTTGTCAGAACTGGCAAGCCAGTCCCATTAGTTTGCAAAGAAAATGCAACAGTTTTTAAGAAACACTTGCATTATGATCCCCCACATAACTTCTGCAGGAGTATATACATGTAGCATCCTCGTAGTGTGTTAAATTGAAGGTGTTGTAGAGTTTGTCCTTCTAAACGTCCGGTCTGGCTTGTCAGTTCTGTCAAATATACGGCAAGCCTCCTATGGCTTAAAATCTATTAAGTCCTGCTCGTAGGAGTCAATGGGTTGATTGTCCAGATGTTGCAAATTTCCTTGTGCTCATGCCGCTTATGCTGCGTTTGGTTTTCGCACAATGCAAACATGAGCGCAAGCACAAGGAAAAGGAAATTTTGATCCTTGTGCTTGCGCTTGTGCCTGCGCTTGTGCCTATGCTTGCGTCAAACCCAGTTTTCACAGTGAAATAAGCGCTCTTATCCTTGCCCTTCTGCATGCGTTGCTAGTGAAAACCAGGCTTAAGTCATCATCAATAAATACATCTCATCACTAGGATAACATTTAACTATAGTTCAATCATTGTGATACATGTAAATAGTGTTTGACTGATGACTTAATTTCCTGATTGGTCCAAGACACACAAGGATGGGGAGTGAGCCCAAGAGGAGCTGGATATCTTTTTGGCAGTGATGTGGTAACCCAGGTAAAGTTCCTATGTTTTCTCGTTGTTTTAAATGCAACTGACAGCATGCTGCTTGGAGAGGATGGGGGGGGGGGGTGGGCTTTGCTGTGGACTTTGAGTGGGGGAGAACTTTTAGTTTCTTCATAATGTTTATTATTTTCTTTAAAAAAATTGCAAGGAAAACTGTGCAGCGATTCCATTTGTGCAACCATACATGTTCCAGCAGCCGCCAAAGTCCCCTTGACCAATGGGTGTGGGTGCTTCATTATCCCATGGAATTTATAAACACTCAAGGGTTGTGAGATAGGAGCAATGGTTTATTGTCTTTTTTTTGTAGATGACTTGAATGTCTAACCACTTGGAAATGAAAGACTGCACTTTCTTCTTAGTTACTTTAAGACCCTGAGTGATGGTCTAGGGCCTCAAGGGTCAAACCTTTTATTGTGCATCTACATCAGGCTACTTAGTCAGGCTACTTAGTCAAGTGCTGGAGCCTCACGCAAGTTCAAGTTCACATTGTACATTGTAGCCTTCAGAAGAAAGTTTCTTAACCCCTCCAGCCCTAAAGCAGCCCCAATTGTCAAGTGAAGGCAAAGCTGTATTTTAGCAGCTTTACGGAGCTGATACACCAGCAAACTAAAAATTGCTCGTACCTGTAAATTGAAGCCAAAGAGGCCTTTTGCAGAAGAAAGCATTGTGTGAAGGAAATTATTATTATTATTATT
>NC_090886.1:53329486-53336986 GCF_036669925.1 Montipora capricornis
TCCTTTTGGGCATGAGCCAGGCAACTTAAGAAGCACGAGACTGGCCCTCATCGAATAGCTAAAGCGCGGCCAGACGAAATGATTTCTAGCCAGATACTCAGGAGCAGGCCTGGTGTGTACTGTTAACGTAGATTTTGGATTTCTGAAAAAGTTTTTATCATAGGAAATTGGCGACAAAGTTGTGCTTTCATTTCGCCGCTGTAATTCTCGTGTCAAAGGAACTGTATAATAATGTAAATAAGAGAATAACGATATTTATATTTGCAGATTACCTGTCCTCTTATTACGAAAGTCAAGCTCGACATCTCTATGCAATAAGCGCATTCAAAATTTCCTCGTATTACTTGATAAAAGTATGTGGTTTTTGTTTTCTTTTTTTTTTTTTTTCGAAAGAAGGGTTTTCTGCTTATATGAAAAATACCTTTTCCCTCCCGTCCCCTTCTTAGTTATGCATGATCTTCGCGGAAATTACATCCTGTTCCTTAATAAACTTACAACAACCAGTGATGGTCTTAGTTCTCTTTTTTCTTACGTATCAGCTAAGTTGCGGAATGCGCTACCTGATTTTATCCGTACCTATGAGTTTAATGGTTTTAAAAGAGAATCCAGGTTCGCATTTTGTACAGCGGCTTTTCTTTTTAATGAACATATCTTTAAATATTATGTATTTAGTAGATATCTGTATATGCTATGTATTTTAGCTGTAAATGCAATGTCTCGAAGATATTAGCTCCTGTAGTTATTCGGAAAAAGCTTATGACTGTATGTATGTTATCTTTAGGAGGGCGCATATGCACACTTTGTAATCTGCGACTCCAATGCTTACCATATGACAGATAAAATGACTTTTCTCTTTAATATATGTTATCTAATTCTTACGCTATATTGACAAGGGTGGTTTGGAGCTGTGAGTAGGCGTGGGATTTGTCACATATGGTTTAGGGGCCGACATATCTCTCCCTCAATGCCGTACCGGGAGGCAAGGTCGGTAGCAGAAAGCAGCGAAGGGCCAACTGCGTCCAAAAGCGATCGCACGGGCCAAAATCCCGGGATGACTCGTTTGGTACGACGCTCCAGCGCCGGTGTCTGGAGGTACTGCGTTTTTCTCTCTTGTTCAAACATTCCATAAGCGCATGCGCAAATGTTCTGGCTCTTCGATACCTAGCGTACCAAAAAAAATTAACATGCTGGTTTTTTTTTTTCTTTTTTGTAGCAGCAATTGACATTTCAGTTGATTTTATAGGCATAAACGTAAGGTAAGAACCGTGCGTGTCTGGTCTTGTCTCAGACAGAGGCGAGAGATGGTTTCTTGCAGACTGGGACGCCTAAAATGCTCTGTTGTAAAGATGGCAGTTCACGAGTGAAGTTGTCTCTCTAGCCTTTCTGTGGACGAATTCCAGGACCTACTGACACAACGTGGGCAAGTTTTGGTCTTTGGTCCTTCAATCGATGCGTTATTTTGCTGGTAGGACTGGGTGGCCCGACACTTATGAAAAAAACTATGAAATGAGAATCGGCAGTCTTCCCTTGTCATGGAATGGCAGAATTACCCAGAATTCTTTTTTGGCATGAGCGAGGCAACTTAAGAAGCACGAGACTGGCCCTCATCGAATGGCTAAAGCGCGGCCAATGGAAATGATTTCTATCCAGATACTCAGGAGCAGGCCTGGTGTGTACTGTTAACGTAGATTTTGGATTTCTGAACAAGTTTTTATCATAGAAAATTCGCGACAAAGTTGTGCTTTCATTTCGCCGCTTTAATTCTCGTGTCAAAGGAATGGTATAATAATGTAAATAAGAGAATAACGATATTTATATTTGCAGATTACCTGTCCTCTTATTACGAAAGTCAAGCTCGACATCTCTATGCAATAAGCGCATTCAAAATTTCCTCGTATTACTTGATAAAAGTATGTGGTTTTTGTTTTCTTTTTTTTTTTTTTGAAAAAAGGGTTTTCTGCTTATATGAAAAATACCTTTTCTCTCCCGTCCCCTTCTTAGTTATGCATGATCTCCGCGGAAATTACATCGTGTTCCTCAATAAACGTACAACAACCAGTGATGGTCTTACTTCTCTTTTTTCTTACGTATCAGCTAAGTTGCGGAATGCGCTACCTGATTTTATCCGTACCTATGAGTTTACTGGTTTTAAAAGAGAATCCAGGGCCGCATTTTGTACACCGGCTTTTCTTTTCAATGAACATATCTTTAAATATTATGTATTTAGTAGATATCTGTATATGCTTTGTATTTTAGCTGTAAACTCAATGTCTTGAAAATATTAGCACCCGTACTTATTCAGAAAAAGCTTATGACTATATGTATGTTACCTTTAGGAGGGCGCATGCGCACACTTTGTAATCTGCGACTCCAATGCTTACCATATGACAGATAAAATGACTTTTCTCTTTAATATATAAGTTATCTAATTCTTACGCTATATTGACAAGGGCGGTTTGGAGCTGTGAGTAGTCGTGGGATTTGTCACATATGGTTTAGGGGCCGACATATCTCTCCCTCAATGCCGTACCGGGAGGCAAGGTCGGTAGCAGAAAGCAGCGAAGGGCCAACTGCGTCCAAAAGCGATCGCACGGGCCGAAATCCCGGGATGATTCGTTTGGTACGACGCTCCAGCGCCGGTGTCTGGAGGTATTGCGTTTTTCTCTATTTTTCAAACATTCCATAAGCGCATGCGCAAATGTTCTGGCTCTTCGATACCTAGCGTACCAAAAAAAAAATCAACATGCTGTTTTTTTTTTCTTTTTTGTAGCAGCAATTGACATTTCAGTTGATTTTATAGGCATAAACGTAACGTAAGAACCGTGCGTGTCTGGTCTTGTCTCAGACAGAGGCGAGAGATGGTTTCTTGCAGACTGGGACGCCTAAAATGCTCTGTTGTAAAGATGGCAGTTCACGAGTGAAGTTGTCTCTCTAGCCTTTCTGTGGACGAATTCCAGGACCTACTGACACAACGTGGGCAAGTTTTGGTCTTTGGTCCTTCAATCGATGCGTTATTTTGCTGGTAGGACTGGGTGGCCCGACACTTATGAAAAAAACTATGAAATGAGAATCGGCAGTCTTCCCTTGTCATGGAATGGCAGAATTACCCAGAATTCTTTTTTGGCATGAGCGAGGCAACTTAAGAAGCACGAGACTGGCCCTCATCGAATGGCTAAAGCGCGGCCAATGGAAATGATTTCTATCCAGATACTCAGGAGCAGGCCTGGTGTGTACTGTTAACGTAGATTTTGGATTTCTGAACAAGTTTTTATCATAGGAAATTGGCGACAAAGTTGTGCTTTCATTTCGCCGCTGTAATTCTCGTGTCAAAGGAATGGTATAATAATGTAAATAAGAGAATAACGATATTTATATTTGCAGATTACCTGTCCTCTTATTACGAAAGTCAAGCTCGACATCTCTATGCAATAAGCGCATTCAAAATTTCCTCGTATTACTTGATAAAAGTATGTGGTTTTTGTTTTCTTTTTTTTTTTTTTTTCGAAAGAAGGGTTTTCTGCTTATATGAAAAATACCTTTTCCCTCCCGTCCCCTTCTTAGTTATGCATGATCTTCGCGGAAATTACATCCTGTTCCTTAATAAACTTACAACAACCAGTGATGGTCTTAGTTCTCTTTTTTCTTACGTATCAGCTAAGTTGCGGAATGCGCTACCTGATTTTATCCGTACCTATGAGTTTACTGGTTTTAAAAGAGAATCCAGGTTCGCATTTTGTACAGCGGCTTTTCTTTTTAATGAACATATCTTTAAATATTATGTATTTAGTAGATATCTGTATATGCTATGTATTTTAGCTGTAAATGCAATGTCTCGAAGATATTAGCTCCTGTAGTTATTCGGAAAAAGCTTATGACTGTATGTATGTTATCTTTAGGAGGGCGCATATGCACACTTTGTAATCTGCGACTCCAATGCTTACCATATGACAGATAAAATGACTTTTCTCTTTAATATATGTTATCTAATTCTTACGCTATATTGACAAGGGCGGTTTGGAGCTGTGAGTAGGCGTGGGATTTGTCACATATGGTTTAGGGGCCGACATATCTCTCCCTCAATGCCGTACCGGGAGGCAAGGTCGGTAGCAGAAAGCAGCGAAGGGCCAACTGCGTCCAAAAGCGATCGCACGGGCCAAAATCCCGGGATGACTCGTTTGGTACGACGCTCCAGCGCCGGTGTCTGGAGGTACTGCGTTTTTCTCTCTTGTTCAAACATTCCATAAGCGCATGCGCAAATGTTCTGGCTCTTCGATACCTAGCGTACCAAAAAAAATTAACATGCTGGTTTTTTTTTTTTCTTTTTTGTAGCAGCAATTGACATTTCAGTTGATTTTATAGGCATAAACGTAAGGTAAGAACCGTGCGTGTCTGGTCTTGTCTCAGACAGAGGCGAGAGATGGTTTCTTGCAGACTGGGACGCCTAAAATGCTCTGTTGTAAAGATGGCAGTTCACGAGTGAAGTTGTCTCTCTAGCCTTTCTGTGGACGAATTCCAGGACCTACTGACACAACGTGGGCAAGTTTTGGTCTTTGGTCCTTCAATCGATGCGTTATTTTGCTGGTAGGACTGGGTGGCCCGACACTTATGAAAAAAACTATGAAATGAGAATCGGCAGTCTTCCCTTGTCATGGAATGGCAGAATTACCCAGAATTCTTTTTTGGCATGAGCGAGGCAACTTAAGAAGCACGAGACTGGCCCTCATCGAATGGCTAAAGCGCGGCCAATGGAAATGATTTCTATCCAGATACTCAGGAGCAGGCCTGGTGTGTACTGTTAACGTAGATTTTGGATTTCTGAACAAGTTTTTATCATAGAAAATTCGCGACAAAGTTGTGCTTTCATTTCGCCGCTTTAATTCTCGTGTCAAAGGAATGGTATAATAATGTAAATAAGAGAATAACGATATTTATATTTGCAGATTACCTGTCCTCTTATTACGAAAGTCAAGCTCGACATCTCTATGCAATAAGCGCATTCAAAATTTCCTCGTATTACTTGATAAAAGTATGTGGTTTTTGTTTTCTTTTTTTTTTTTTTGAAAAAAGGGTTTTCTGCTTATATGAAAAATACCTTTTCTCTCCCGTCCCCTTCTTAGTTATGCATGATCTCCGCGGAAATTACATCCTGTTCCTCAATAAACCTACAACAACCAGTTATGGTCTTAGTTCTCTTTTTTCTTACGTATCAGCTAAGTTGCGGAATGCGCTACCTGATTTTATCCGTACCTATGAGTTTACTGGTTTTAAAAGAGAAT
The DNA here is from genome assembly GCF_036669925.1 of Montipora capricornis. NCBI lineage: Eukaryota > Metazoa > Cnidaria > Anthozoa > Scleractinia > Acroporidae > Montipora > Montipora capricornis. The sequence continues at coordinate 53,334,763 of NC_090886.1, forward strand.
CCAGGGCCGCATTTTGTACACCGGCTTTTCTTTTTAATGAACATATCTTTAAATATTATGTATTTAGTAGATATCTGTATATACTATGTATTTTAGCTGTAAATGCAATGTCTCGAAGATATTAGCTCCTGTAATTATTCGGAAAAAGCTTATGACTGTATATATGTTACCTTTAGGAGGGCGCATGCGCACACTTTGTAATCTGCGACTCCAATGCTTACCATATGACAGATAAAATGACTTTTCTCTTTAATATATGTTATCTAATTCTTACGCTATATTGACAAGGGCGGTTTGGAGCTGTGAGTAGGCGTGGGATTTGTCACATATGGTTTAGGGGCCGACATATCTCTCCCTCAATGCCGTACCGGGAGGCAAGGTCGGTAGCAGAAAGCAGCGAAGGGCCAACTGCGTCCAAAAGCGATCGCACGGGCCGAAATCCCGGGATGATTCGTTTGGTACGACGCTGCAGCGCCGGTGTCTGGAGGTACTGCGTTTTTCTCTCTTGTTCAAACATTCCATAAGCGCATGCGCAAATGTTCTGGCTCTTCGATACCTAGCGTACCAAAAAAAAAATAACATGCTGGTTTTTTTTTTTCTTTTTTGTAGCAGCAATTGACATTTCAGTTGATTTTATAGGCATAAACGTAACGTAAGAACCGTGCGTGTCTGGTCTTGTCTCAGGCAGAGGCGAGAGATGGTTTCTTGCAGACTGGGACGCCTAAAATGCTCTGTTGTAAAGATGGCAGTTCACGAGTGAAGTTGTCTCTCTAGCCTTTCTGTGGACGAATTCCAGGACCTACTGACACAACGTGGGCAAGTTTTGGTCTTTGGTCCTTCAATCGATGCGTTATTTTGCTGGTAGGACTGGGTGGCCCGACACTTATGAAAAAAACTATGAAATGAGAATCGGTAGTCTTCCCTTGTCATGGAATGGCAGAATTACCCAGAATTCTTTTTTGGCATGAGCGAGGCAACTTAAGAAGCACGAGACTGGCCCTCATCGAATGGCTAAAGCGCGGCCAATGGAAATGATTTCTATCCAGATACTCAGGAGCAGGCCTGGTGTGTACTGTTAACGTAGATTTTGGATTTCTGAAAAAGTTTTTATCATAGGAAATTGGCGACAAAGTTGTGCTTTCATTTCGCCGCTGTAATTCTCGTGTCAAAGGAACTGTATAATAATGTAAATAAGAGAATAACGATATTTATATTTGGAGATTACCTGTCCTCTTATTACGAAAGTCAAGCTCGACATCGCTATGCAATAAGCGCATTCAAAATTTCCTCGTATTACTTGATAAAAGTATGTGGTTTTTGTTTTCTTTTTTTTTTTTTTTTCGAAAGAAGGGTTTTCTGCTTATATGAAAAATACCTTTTCCCTCCCGTCCCCTTCTTAGTTATGCATGATCTTCGCGGAAATTACATCCTGTTCCTTAATAAACTTACAACAACCAGTGATGGTCTTAGTTCTCTTTTTTCTTACGTATCAGCTGAGTTGCGGAATGCGCTACCTGATTTTATCCGTACCTATGAGTTTACTGGTTTTAAAAGAGAATCCAGGTTCGCATTTTGTACAGCGGCTTTTCTTTTTAATGAACATATCTTTAAATATTATGTATTTAGTAGATATCTGTATATGCTATGTATTTTAGCTGTAAATGCAATGTCTCGAAGATATTAGCTCCTGTAGTTATTCGGAAAAAGCTTATGACTGTATGTATGTTACCTTTAGGAGGGCGCATATGCACACTTTGTAATCTGCGACTCCAATGCTTACCATATGACAGATAAAATGACTTTTCTCTTTAATATATGTTATCTAATTCTTACGCTATATTGACAAGGGCGGTTTGGAGCTGTGAGTAGGCGTGGGATTTGTCACATATGGTTTAGGGGCCGACATATCTCTCCCTCAATGCCGTACCGGGAGGCAAGGTCGGTAGCAGAAAGCAGCGAAGGGCCAACTGCGTCCAAAAGCGATCGCACGGGCCGAAATCCCGGGATGATTCGTTTGGTACGACGCTCCAGCGCCGGTGTCTTGAGGTACTGCGTTTTTCTCTCTTGTTCAAACATTCCATAAGCGCATGCGCAAATGTTCTGGCTCTTCGATAACTAGCGCACAAAAAAAAAAATTAATATGCTGATTTTTTTTTTCTTTTTTGTAGCAGCAATTGACATTTCAGTTGATTTTATAGGCATAAACGTAACGTAAGAACCGTGC
>NC_090886.1:53341986-53381986 GCF_036669925.1 Montipora capricornis
AGAAAGTCACCAGGACAATAAAGTACGGCTTTTTTCTTGAGAGCTTTTGTGTGTAAATATCTTTTTCAGTTTGTTATCGAGATTCCAAGACAAATCCTTATAATTTTTTAGCCTCCGAGTCTGGGCCGCCTGTGATGGACGTAGCATTTGCATATTTGGAAATCACATTGCGACTCTGTCTCTGTGCACTACCAGGAGATAATGCAACAAAAACCCTTTGCAATATTGAACACGTTTACAAGCTGAAGAGTCGTTTATTTGTGTTTATTGAATCTGTTAAATCTGGACCTATGAAAACATTACATGTGGCATACCCCAAGGTTCAACTCTGGGCCCTCTTCTGTTTCTACTTTATGTAAATGATTTGCCGACTCTCAGTGCGGAGGTTTGCTGATGATATGATACTAATTTGTTTTTCACTAGTGATTGTATACAACATCTTGAATCTGTTGTAAACTATGACCTGAAACTAATTTATAAATATTATGCTCCAAACAAGTTGTCAATTAACTTTTCAAAAACAAACTACTGGTATATGCTAATTCCATCTTCTAGATGCCATCCAAGAATAACTAACTATTGACAATATAGAGCAAAAAGGTTATATTAAATATCTGGGAGTCTACATTAAAAAGCAAAAAATATTGGAATCCTAACAAAATTAAGATATTATTTGAATTTTAACAAGCTCAAACAAATATATTATGCTTTAATTTATCTATAATTAAATTATTTGAGTTGTGGCAAATAGTATGGGGTTGTCCCTATAAAACTAGATTACACTGTCTCCAAACTAAGCAGAATAAATGCCTCTGAAGAATTTTCTTTGCACATACTCGGGAGAGTGCCAATCCATATTATAAACTCTTAAGAATTCTTAAACTAGAAAAAAATATATAAATTCAGAATAAGCTGTCTTATACATAAAATTATGAATAAAGCTGATTGAATTCCAGATATCATCTCTGATATCCTGACCCCAGCATCTAGTATCCATAGGTATAATACAAGATTTGCTAGTGCAAATATCAACTAATTCTGGAAAATAGTCTTTCAAGTTTGCTGGATCCAACATATGGGAATCTACAGAAAGTTTCATTCTGGCATGCTGATTACATTTTAGAAATAAAAAATGGGGATCACCGAGTTCGTTTTGAGATATGAGCAGCTAAAGCCAAAATATGGGGTGTTTTTGCAGGGCTTTCCTGTTGCCACGTCACAAAAATGACCAAGTTTTTCAGCATGTATTGGTATTGATATGGTACCATAACATTGCTGTTAAATGATGAAGAGTTGTACATAGTGTCAATCCTTCTAATAAGAATGTTTCTTTCAAGTATTAAAACTGGTTTGAGCCACCTTAAAGACAAAATATTAAGATGGATTTTCTCTTGTTATGCGGACCTATTATGCCACAATATTTAGCACATTTTCCTGAGCAACTACATCATTTTGTTTTACATGGTAACATAACAAAGCTGTTTCGTTAAACAGTATTGTTGAGTCTCAATCTTTCTAAAAGTACAGTTTATTGAAAGTGCTGAAACTGGTCTGTGCCACCTTAACTATTCAAAATCCAACAAAGTGATGTTTGAGGTTGTTTGTATGAAAATCTTCCCTCCCTGAAATTTCTTTAATTTCTTGCCTGAAGTTAGGTCATAAGTAATTATTACTTACTGGTATTCCAAAAATTTAAAAACATTGGGGGGTCACCGACTTTGTTTCAGAGAAAAAGGCAAGGGAAAATGCCTTAATTTTGACAGATGGGTCATCATAACAAGATGTAGCCTTATCTGCTCAAACGTCGAAAATCATAAAGATAATATGTTAGAACAGGGATCGCGTTAACGCAGATATCGTGCATTTTTATGCAAATAAAATCCAAAAAATGCATGATCGAAATTTTAATACGTCCCAGGATGTAAGGCACTGACTTAAATAACTCACACAACTTGCTTTGATTTGTCAGTATATTCTGTTGTTTGTAAAACTGTTGGAGCGATCTGTGATCATAATTGAAGTTCTAAGAAATGGGGTTTAAAACATCTAAAAAGGTTAACACTAAATTTTCGACCGCCTTCTGCGGTCTTCTTCAGAGGAATGTACTCTGCAAGTCACTGAATGCAAAAATATAGCAAAAGACGTCACTGTTCGTTGCTCCTAAGGAAGGAAACCAGTGATGCGTAAACCCTTGGAAAGGGTGCTCTTTCATTAACAGTGTTCTTGTCCAGGAATGAATGTAACGGCTCTAGAAAAAGCCTTTGTCGGCCGGTCCTATGCATATGCGTAAATATTAATTCCAAGTTGGTTACTCTCTATTTCTCATTATTTAAAACATACTCTTTTTCTCGCAGAGGGTCACCAAGATTTTGGGATCCCCCCAAAAATGCTTGGGACCCCAATTTGGCCGAACATGCGGGTCCCAGGACCCAGACTGAAAAATCCTAGTGCCATCCCTGTAGAAATATAGGAGTGGGTTTTTTAGATAATCACATGCCGCTGCGGATGTCAAAAACAGTAGAGTCAATCCTCAATGAACATTTTCACAAGCACTACCCATTGCAAACCACTTCTGAATTCAGGACACAAGGAAATAAAATTTTTAAAAAAGATAACTTCTTACACTGTAATTTTCTTCCTTTCATCATATTTTGTAGATAGTATGAAGAGTAAGTGAGTCACATTTTAAAAACTAGGGGTTACAGATAATCTAAATGAGTAAAAGCAGACCCAATAAGTGATGAGGTGAGAAAGAGGAGATGTTGCTGGATTGGACAAGTCCTGAGAAAAGAAGCAAACAGCAACTTTGCTGTTGCCCTTGGAAGGAAGCCAGAGGAGAAGAGAAGCAGAGGAAGACCCAAAACTACTTGGGGTCACACAGTAGAGAAGGAGAAAGGACAGACAAGGATGGAGCACATGGGCAAGAGCGAGGCAGGCAGGTAACAGTCGCCAGCAGTGGAGGGAAGATGTTTGGGCGTTGTGTGCCTCTTGGCAAAAGGTGAATTAACTTAACTTAACTTAAATCAGGGTTCTCCTTATCAGGCGCTAACCAGTAAAATTTACCGCTTGTAAGAGCACTTATTACCGCCTGCAAACGCTCAGAAGTCACTTATCCTTTGCAGAACGTCCAACATCAACCAAATGCTTTACCGGTTTGAAAAGGTCCCTTAAATGTTGTGCTGAAAACTACGGAGAACCCTGTTAAATGAGTAAAATCTATGTGATGTTGCCATGCTCTTGGAAAATTTCATTTGTCACTTTTTTGCAGGACCTGTCGGGGAAGGACTGAAGCCCAAGATATAAAAAACTTTGTTGAGCATAGCAACAAAGTTTCCAGCAGACGTCATCTTCATTTGGTTAGTGTTTTGTACCATATCTCTCCAAAGCCATCATGCTCATCATCTGGAGTGTAGTTTTTGTGAAATTTAATAGCTGGCTGTTTCCTTGTAGGTCTGTAATATTCAAGTGGACGAGGAAGAAAATACAATTCTGTGCTATTTTCATCAAAGTAAAGGAAAAGAACTTCAAAAACATGCATTCATTTTTAACTAAGAAGCTTGTAGGGTAATGAAAAAATTAAAAAAAAAAGCTCTGTTAAATTTATGCAACGGTTCGTCACTGACTAAAACTAACCCTCCTCCAGCTTTGACAGTTTTCCAAACTTTCAGCAACTACTCAAATAGCTACCTTTCCCAGACCTTTTCTACTCTCCCACTCCCTCTTCTCTTTAACGTTTCATGATGATTTGGAAATAAATGTACCACTCTTTTGCCGGCCTGGAATTTTTCCCCAGCGTTTCTGTCACCAAGTTTTCTTAACTAATGCTTGAAGTAATGCGTGACATATTATAGTTGTGTTACCTGGGCAGTAAAAGTTATGCACAAACAATTAGCGCGAACATCCTTAAGCTGAGCATTAGAGCCTAGAATCACATATAAAAATAAACTATTATTTTTTATCCTAACTCTCAACAGTAAAGACTTATAATCATAAAATTAATAGTAAAAAAAAATCATAAGACAGCTTAAAAATGTCAACGAAATCTAGTCGACAAGAAAACAACTGACTGTGACTGACTACTCACCTCAATTTGATGCGGGAGGCCTTAACCCTTTCACCCCCGTGGGGTTCCCCATTGACGAGTAAAATCGTCTGGCGTTAGACAGAGTAAAATCTATGAGTGGCACTCTTGGGAGTGAAAGGGTTAAGCCCATGAAGAGTAACATAATGAACAAAAAGTCAGAACACATGCTTGATTTGCTCACTTTGACCTGCATCCCTGCCTGTGACTTAGCTTGAAGCATTTTTTTAGACTTTTTCTCCCCAAGTGAAATTGTGTTCATTTATTTGATATTTAGCTTACAAGTATGATTGATACTATTTATCAAAACACCAGAAAGCTGTGTAGTGCTGTTTCCTTAAGAAACAGATGTTGCAATTTGATCTTGGTTCGTACGAAACCTCTGCTAGCAGATAAAAGTTGGGTCAACAGAACATGTAAATGCGACAATAAACTTCAAAACCCACACAACCTCCACACACCATACAAACATCAAATCCTTTCTGCATCTAGGTTAAATTGCCATTTGATGCAACACAACCATCAAAATGTAAAACAATTAACGGATTTGAATATCTCAACGAAAGGAAGGCAGCTCAAACGCACTTCCCAAACTCTGATTACTGCTTAATTTCTAATGACAATATTAATCAATGCCTCAAGTCAAAGACTGTCTAACAGCCTGCAAAACTTTTTAATTTTTCTGTCTTAGCACATGGTATTTTAGATAAGTTTGCTCATCAACAAATAAATGTGTATAAAAAAGAGAATGGCTAGCTTAAGTGCCGAATGAATTTTACAGCAAGCATGATGCAAGCGAAGAGACAACATTAAAAGGGTTAATGCCTTCACCTAAGCTAATAAAGTTAAGCCGATGGCAAAAACAGACGAGAAAGTACAAACGAAACTGTACTGTGGATTGAGTAGGATTATGTTAAACAATAAATCTACCAATGACAGTAAGCACTCACAAATCATTCAAATCATGATGAGTATTGAAGAGGTTTGTTAGTTTACATTAATTAAAACCGGCCCAATTATTAGCTTTATCCTTCATACCTTCTCCTCTGAATGACAAGCTAATCAATGCCGGGGATTGTGCCTTGGCAGTTTGCGTTGTAAAGCCGCAATCCTCCAAAGTTTTAGCATCATCGAGTATCTGATCATCCTTGTACAACCTCTGATCATCAGGACCCTTCTTTGTAATCCCTTCAACCATTTTCTTTAATTCGTAGACAGTGGTGGCTTCCTTGCAATCAAGGAAAATGGTTGTCTTTTCACGACGCACCATCACAAAAATCTCCTACAAATCAAAGAGATTGCAATTCTGATTAGTAGGAGAAGTTCACTGCACTTATCACACGATCTTTAAATGATTCCTAATCACGTGAATAAACTGCCAGAGAAAAATATTTCAAGAGAAAAGAGGCCATTTACTGACCATGATGGCGGTCGACAGAACGTCTGGCCCAATCTCGTTCCCAGGGTCTCCTTTGTCGTGGCAAAGAACGAGGAACGGGGAACGAGGTTGCGGGATATAATTCCATGTCCAAGTACACTAAATAAAAAATCCCACACCCAGTGCCGCGCTAGTTTCCAAGTCTCCGTGACGTAGCCCACGGGAATCAACACTGCAACAGGAATATTGAAAATGGCGACTTCGGGAGGAGAAGTTCCTTCAGCAGACGAACCGACGTCGTCCTCTGGAGCGTCAAATAGCGAGCAACAAACCGGAAACGCGAATTTTGAATGCAACATTTGCCTTGATACCGCCAAAGACGCGGTTATCAGCTTATGTGGTCATTTATTTTGGTGAGAAACTGTATTGAGCTTTATATGGATCATTGATTAGACACGTTTATACATTTACATATTTTTGTTTCCTTACTTAGTTATTAAGATTCTGACTTTTTTATTTTATTTTTTTTCAGCTGGCCATGTCTTCATAAGGTGGGTTAAGTGGTTTTTGTGATTAAAAACCAAACAAGCATGGTTTAAAAGAATATGTTAGTTTAATTTCGTACATTCATGTATCTCGAAAGATTCATGGACGGATTTCCTTATAAGTCTTTGTTTACTTTTATAACCAGCTGGAAGTATTTTAAGTTAACTGTTTCAATAATGATGAATACAATTTGTATATCTTTCGTGGAAATGCATTTTAATCACATGTTCCTCAAGTGCGAGAAGACTCAATTTCAGTATTATCTTCTGATTGAAAACGGAAGAATATGCCTTCCAATTCTTTCAACCATGTCCATGTCAACCAAGGTCAGACTGTTTCAAGCATGGTTCACGGCAACCTTTGGTTGAGCAGTATCAAAATCATATGGTTGTCATGGTATTTAGCAATCCATGGTGCTAACAAAACTTCAGCATTGATTTCCCAGTTGATAACAAGTTTTGGTCTCTCCACTGATGCCGTATCAGTTACTTGCTGATCCCCCCTCTAGGACACTTGAGGTTTCAGAACTTACTGTTGCAATAACAACAACAACAACATTTATTTTATTCTATAATTTACAAAAGGTAATTTACAATCATACAAAAAGTTATCATTGGAAAATTACAAGGCTACCTGGTATACATGTATGTACTGACCCCTTGGGATAACGTAAAAGCTAAAATTGCGAGGGAGCCATATGCAAGTATAGTTGTTTTGACAGAACATCTGGAAATTTTGAGGAAATACACAGTAGTGAGTAGTAAGGGAAAAAGGAAAGACAACTTGCAAATACTATTCTAAGATTTCTTCTCAAAAAGGTCTCTTTTATCTGTCTTACAAATGTCATTTCTCTTCATCATTTAGTGGTTAGAAACTCGACCCAACAAATCTGTATGTCCAGTCTGTAAAGCAGGGATTAGTAAAGATAAAGTGATCCCCTTGTATGGAAGAGGAAGTGCCAAACAAGAAGATCCTAGGTAAGAACCATCCTCAACATACAGTACATGTAGATGGCATTTTTTTGAACCTCTCTGATCTAAAAAGTACCCCTGTTTTATTATTTTTTTTACAATTTTTTTATTTGGCTAAAAATGTCTAGGACAAAGCTTCTAAATAATAGTAATATTATGTTGCCCTCAGAGAGCTTTCATATGATGGATTAACGTTCTCACTGGTGAACACTTGTTCGGTATACAAAATTACTTAATAATAATAATAATAATAATAATAATAATGATAATGATAATAACAATAATGATAATAACAATAACAATAATAATAATAAGAATAATAATAATAATAATATTTTTGTCATTGATCTGAAGAGAGTTCCACTTTAATAATTCTTTTGTTTTCTTTTGTTAGAGAAAAAATGCCACCAAGACCACAAGGAAGGCGACCAGAACCTGAGAATAATGGAGTAAGTGTCACGTAACACTGACTATAAAGTAGAAAGATTCTTCGTGTAACAAGGTGTTGGTTGCTGGTTTTAATCTTTTTGTTTTTCTCAGGCATTTGCTGGATTTGGTGGGTTTGGTGATGGATTCCAGCTTTCCTTTGGCATTGGTGCCTTCCCTTTTGCCTTCTTTTCTACTGTAAGTTGTCAGAATTCATGTGTGTCTGTTTACTTCCAGATCATCAAGTGGCATTGAATTTCTTATTGTTTGGCTTTTTTAGACTGGTATAACTCTTGTGTAGTAGATGGACCCTAACATTTCAGAGAAAAAATGAACACTAATTGGATTAAAAGTGGAACACTTCCAATAACTTCCCTTAAGAAACAGTGAACTGTTATGTTTCATGACAGGAGCATACATGTAATTGCACATGGTCTTGTCGCCAAACAGATACAAACCCACTGTTTCTTATAAAAAGTACTGGCAGTGTTCGACATTTTATCTCTTCTGTTCCATTCTTTACAAGTTGTAACATACATGTACCTGAGCAAAACATCACATTTGCTCACTTTGAGTTTATTTAACAGACTCTAACACATGATTTTCATTTTCGCTGCAGACATTTGGGGGACAAGGGCAAACCACAGGTTAGTATTTTCGCATGAAAATATTATACTATTTGTGTTATGTCTTTATCAATGACATATCTAAGAACATCTGTCTCAAGACTAAAATCAGATTGTAATAAGGCAAGCAAACTCGTTTTATCCAAATTCCTAATACCCCCTTTCTAGATGTCTTCCTCTTTCTTAGGTATGGGATCACTTTTTTTGTATCTGCCATTAAAGTGCATTGAAAATGCTAAATGGATTCTTTTTGTTGGAAAGAGATATAAATAACAGAGGGAGTGCAGATTGTTTAATTTTCAACCAAGGATACTTCCATTTGTAGGGCTCCAATTGGCTTACAACATCTTGCTCATATACCATACTATTGCACCTTAACATAAGAAATTGGTCATATTGAACTTGTATCCTGTCTGTGCTCATGGAATTATAAATACTGATTTATTTTTCTTTGATTTTTTTTTGTTTTTTGCAGCACAGGCAGGGTCACCACAAGCTGACGATGAACAGTTTTTGTCAAAGCTTTTCCTTTGGGTTGCTTTCATGTTCATGTTTTGGCTGTTAATTGCATGACATTTACAGTCCGACATCTACCTCAAGTTATTTTTGGTAAACTTGTGAGACCTAGTTAGTATGAAGTACCGGTAAGTTTACACCCACATTGGCAAATTAGCCAAACTAAGTCCTAGCCTGCTTGCTTGTCCAATGGCCATTTGCTGGTTTATTTACTCAATAATTATGGTGATCGTATTTGTCACTCATGCCAGCTCACCAGCATGCAGGCCATGAGAATCCAAGCAGTTTAAAATATATCATCCAGGGCCCGGTTCCTCGAAAGCCGATTAACTTAATCCAGGATTAGCGTAAACTTTTGTTTCACGTTTTCAACTTTTTGGTGAAAGTTTCTTTTGCTTATTTTTGTTTTTCAAGATTGACGTCTTCTCATGTAAAGTTCTGCTGAAAATCTGCGTTGAACAGCATTTGGGAGTAGAGAAATAAACTGCTTGGTTAATTTTTAATCTTAGATTAGCGTTAATCGGCTTTTGAGGAACTGGGCCCAGATTTCTATTCCCTTTCATTGTCTGTTAGAATATTTTATAAGATCATAATTTGTCATTTTTCTCTAAGGAGGTTTCTTTATGTAGTATAGTTGACAATGTGTGACTTGAACATGGCAGACCAATCAGGGACATTGTGGTCATCAGGCTTAATCTGATTGGCCATTATTTGGCAGGACCTGTGTTCAAAATTAATTTTAAATAGTTCTACAAACTGATGGGTGAAGGTCAACAATTCTGGATTGGACGTCTGACCTCGTGCAACAATCCTATTGAGTCCAGATTGCAAAAAGGATTTACTGACATAGTCTTTATTATTAAAGGGGCTAGGTCACGCTATTTTAGGTAATTTTGTTAATTATGAGCTCTAAATGTCACACTGGCAGAGCAAGAGTCTTTCATTTGCAAAAAATCACGGCCACATAACAACTGAGAATGATTTTCCAGCTGTGTATATGACATTTTGATATAGACTGATATAAATTTGAAAAAAGGTGGGCCGACGTTTTTCAAATTTACCCAAATTCAATCCATTTCAATCCTCTCCAGTTTTGTCCATCCATGTCCCTTCTTGGCTTCCCTGTGTTTTGGTAGAGTTCTTCTATAGTTTTGAACAGTTATTTTGATATTTTAGTTAATTCTATGACCATTCGATCAGTGCTGAAATTGCATAAAAATGGCGTGACCTAGCCCTTTTAAGAACAGATGTAAACAAGGTGTTGACAAGAAATTTGCCTGTTCATTCCATTACTTGATACTGTCAGCAGTTTGGCTATTTGAAATAAAAGGTATTGGCAAGTCAAATAAAAATAGCCTACACATGTGTTAAGTTTTATGCTTAGGATGCTTATGTACATAGGCGTATAAATTTACATAGTTACAGTGTTAGAGATGAACTTTATGAGGTTTGCTGATTTGTTTTGGTTATCAACGGGCCTAAAAGAATTGGCCATATTAATGGATGAACGTATTTCCAGGGTGGGATGAAATTTATGACTAACATGAGGGCCGTAAATTATGACAAACATATCGCATTTGCACTTCAAGAACAATTTTTCTCGTTAATAAACTACAGGAATGTATGTTCAGTAATTGAATAAAATACTTGAAACTTCACTCAGTAGGTAAAATGCTTTAACATGTTAAGTGTACCGTACCTTCTGATTCTGAGCCTAATCAAAACAACAACAGGCCCAGCTTCCTCCAAAAAACGAAAGCCGTCGTAATTTCCTAACCGAAAGACTTTAGTACCAATTGTGTTTTTGATGAAAGCACAATGACTTAACCCCTTTGCAATTTGCCTTACTGGATGTTACAGTAGTGTCAAGATCATGTTTGACGGTGGGGGTAATTGGGTCAATTTTTGCTGGGTATGTGCCGCTGGCCTCTCAGAACCTCTACCCCTTTATAATCTATGTCATGGCCCCTACTTCGTGGCAAATAATATTGGCCAAGTTGCAGCAGATGCTTCCGATGCGGCCAAACGAGAGGCAGATAAGAGAAAAGTTGCCGTTAAAATTTCCCTGATCGGTAAGCTAACGTATAGCACTCTTAAAGATCTTTGTTTACCAAATTTACCCGCTTAGAAACATACGACCAGCTTACAGAAATTTTGAAATGCTCAGTATTACAAACCCAAAGTACTTGAAGTTGCAGAATACTACCGTTTCCATCATACACTTCAGAGTGAAAATGAAACTGTTACTGAATATGCTAACAAGTTAAAACGTTCAGCAGTGAACTGTAATTTTGGTACATATCTTATAAGAGCCTAGCCTCATTGCAGCCGTATTTTGTGTCGGTCCCATTCTCCCCCCCCCCACATGACTCTGAGATTCAGCGCCGAGTATCTCGCACCTCATCGGCTTTCAGCGCGTTACAACAACAACAAGTTGCAAAATGAGTGGAGACACTTCACTCTCTTGGGGTCCTTGGGGCGTTATTCATTTACCTATCACCTCCCACACTGCAACCCTCTTCCTATCAATGTTGCTTGCAATACAAAAAAAATCTTGAAAAGTGGAGAGGGAGGGGGGAAGTGGGAAAGGTCGAAATTCTAGATCCAGCGGGTATTGAAAGCCAGAAAATGTTTTTTTAACAACCTCATTCTGAAACATGGCTAACCTTAGCTCACCACTTACGCGGGCTTTAAGTGTTCCACAAATGATTCCGGGGACAGATATTGAAAGTCAGTTGGTGGAACCATCACGATATCATTAAGTTTGGGATTCTACAAAATGCGAACACAACCACAACTCGATCTATCCTCCACAGCAAAGGCTTCGCTGGTTTGGCCACGTTGCCAGAATGGACGACGCCAGAGTCCCAATACAGTTTCTCTTCGGTGAGCTTAAAGGAAACCTCCACTAAAACAAGAATACAACTTCAAAATATTTAACATAATGTTTACAATCAGAATTGTTCAAACGTTTTTTAATGGAATCGTTTGTATCCGAGATAAATGAATTTCAAAAACGCTTGTTTTGGTGTTCAAATTTCCTGGGCGCCGCCATCTTGAATAATTGTGACGTATTATGGTTGCTCTTTTGTATTTGCACAAACAGCTTTTGTTTTAAAACAATAGGGCAACCATGACACGTCACAATTATTCAAGATGGCGGCGCCCGGGAAATTTAAAAACCAAAACAAGCGTTTTTGAAATTCATTTATTTCGGATACAAACGCTCCCATTGGAAAACTTTCGAACAATTTTGATTGTGAACATTATGTTAACTATTTAAAGATATATTTCTATTTTAGTGGAGGTTCCCTTTAAGTATGGAAAGACCCTTTACTGCGATTTTCATAATTCTGCGGAATCTTATCTTCAAGCGCCGACGGCCAAACTGCGTTTTGGCTTCCATCAATCACACGAAATCAATTGATGCGTGACGTACCCTATCAACCAGCATCTTTGGTTCCCACGGTACATTCGTACAGTCAAACCCGACGCCGATGCAAAGCGATGGAATATGTACGAATCTTTTCACTGAAGAACCTCCAAAAAGATATCATAATGGTATTCCAGCTTTGAACCAAACAAAAACTTTGACTTTCCGGAGGCGGAGTGATGATGGATTGATTGATGGAAGACAAAACGCAGTTTGGCTCTTTGCGCTTGAAGGCGAGATTCCGCAGCATTATGAAAATCGCAGTAAAAGGTGAAAGAAGTGTGCTTCAAAGGAGCTGAACATCCTTAGCCTTGATATAATAGCCAAGTCCTGGTATCTGTCAGCCCACGATCGCCGAATGTGGCGAGCTCAGCTTCGTGCAGAAAACAACAACTTGAGCGAGGACCTAAGACCAGAGCTTAAACCAGAACCAGAAGACGCAGGAGAAAAGAGAAGTCTAGACGGGTAACTCATCGTCATTGATGACATGGGCCATAAGTGAGTGAGTGAGTGAGTATGCATTCTCAACAGGAAACAAAACAGAAATTTTCATTCGAGTTGATCCTCTTAAACTTACCTTCTGAGTCATTTCTCAACTGTTCATGACTCGCTTTGAAAAGTGAAGGCAACTTCCAAACTGCCTTTTGCCTTCTGTTGATCAGTTTGAAAAGAAATGAGTTACTTAGCCTGAAAACAAAAAATGCAGGTCTCCCGACTATTTTAAGAGTAAACATTGCAAACAAGGCCACACCCTAATACCACCCATCATTCGTGACAGATTTATCAGCATCTTGGGCTCCTTTCCTTTCCTCAATCTTGCTCGTCCTTTTTTTTGAGAATCGTGAAGATATGTCTTACCAATGATAGAATTTTGTGAACCTGGGTGACGCATCATCTTTGAGATGGTTTTTGCTCAACTTTTGGAGTATTTTGACTTTGCTTTAGATGTCAAAATGCAGTTTGGTAGTTAGCATTAGGAGTCAGTGGAGATTTTGTACGATTATGAAAAACACCCTCCTCAAAGAATTTGGAGATGTTGAGAAGAGAATTGTTTCTATACAAACACCAAAAACGTTCCTCCGATCTCTCTCTCTCTCTTTCCCTCCCTCTCCCCCTCTAATCATAATCTTTGCCTTTGTAGCAGGAACGGCGACTCCAATTAAAGGTTGACGGGTATGAATGTCCGTAAAGCTGATACAATGATGAGAAGCTTTCGATTTAATTATTATAAAAGAACCACATTACTATGATTATAGAGGTTATCTGATCAGACACTAAAACCCCACCACAATAAAAACTAGGTCCGAAACGTTTCACTTAAACGAGATTTCAAACTTCAGGATAAAAACTGTATTAGACCTTTTGGCCTTTTGGTCACGTGATTTGTACTGTGAAGCACGTGACAAAACGCCCCTGTAGATCGCAGGGAGCTCGTTGAACACCCCGGTTGTAGCCTGGGGCCCGTTTCTCAAAAGTCCCGATAACATTTCGGGCCCGAAAAGCCATCTGTGAAACCGCCAACCGCTTGCTTTGGAAAGCCGATCTTTTAACATGTTTTGAAGGTAACAAAAAGAAAAATGGCTGTGAAGTTTGACGACTTAAATCCTCTCCGTTCTTGAGACACAAAGG
This sequence comes from Montipora capricornis, assembly GCF_036669925.1. Taxonomy (NCBI): domain Eukaryota; kingdom Metazoa; phylum Cnidaria; class Anthozoa; order Scleractinia; family Acroporidae; genus Montipora; species Montipora capricornis. The sequence continues at coordinate 53,355,593 of NC_090886.1, forward strand.
GAACTGTATCACCCGAAAATGGCCCGTAAAGTTTCGAGACTGTCGAGAAACGGACCCCTGAACACCAGAGGTGGTCTCTACCTGGAATTTGCAGCCTCGTTTACGTTCAAATTTTTAATCTGACACGATCAAGTAACACGTGATTCTCCAATGGTTCGGAAACATTTATTTGCAATTCAAAAAGCCACATTTGAATTGTAAAATTTGCACATTTACTATTGGAGCTTTCTCAAAAGAACCTGCATTTAGGGATGGTAACATGTCCTGTCACGGCTCTCGTCGACTGATGTGATATTGCTCCGGCGACACATGTTCATTGTTGCCATAGCTACACACCAAAAAGCCGGTGTCATCCTTGGTCCACAACGGAGAAAGAAGCTTCTAACTCATCAGCTTCTTCTTCCAGTGTTGCTAAGCGACGCAATGATCGACGACACAGATCTTGAATATTCTCTGCAGTGCTGGCATCAAAGATGCGGCAACATGACTGAAATAGAACACAAAAATGATAAGGTATTTTACCGTTGTAGAGTGTCTAGTTCCAAAGGTGTTAAATTGCGGAAGAAAAGGTTTTTCTCACGGAAAGAAATTTTGGACAAACTATCAACTTTCTTCGCTTAAGGATTTCCGCTCTTTTGCTTTTTCTTAGCGTGTGGCTGCTATAACTATTTTCTATTTTCTTTCATTTATTGTAAGAGGCAAAAGCAAGGGACTAAAAAGAATACAACTGGGCTGTGAAATACACGAACTTCCTCCCAAAACTGTTTTCCCTGTTAAGTGTTTGCTTGGTATCCCAAGCAAAAAAGTTACAGGTTACAGCTGGGAACATCCTCTTTAATAACAGAGAAAGGTTACTTTAGCAGAGGAGTGAAAACTTACAATCAAATATAAAGTACCGAACAACCGTGACAGATTTCAGTTGTGACGATGAATCGACCATGGCAACTAAGTTGTAGAGAGTCAGACTTGCTGACTGTTACCTGAAGTGTTGTATCGCCATCCCTTAACCGCAGAACGTACATGAGCGCGGACTCAGCGGCAGCTTTCACGCCAGTGTTCTTCTCCTTGGATGACGTAATAAGCGCAGGGACTATAACCTTCATAAGTGTGGTATCCAGTGGAGCCGAGGTAACTCTTGCGACATGTTCTATAGATGCTGCCGCAAGAATCTTGACATCGTTAGAACCTTCTTGCAGAACCTAAAAAAAGCATGTCCCTGATTATCCGCAAACATGTGTTAAGCTGAAAAAATGCAGGAACAATAGCGAAATTTCTTAAGACGAGAATTTTTAATAACATGTGATTTCAATGAAACTACGGTTGCCTAACTGTAAAAAAATATACCAATTAACGTTAACCTTGGGCAATTGGTAAAACAAGTAAAGGATAGCAAAATGCCCACCAAAACACAGAAGTACCTTAAGAAGCTTTTGTAAAACCTGAGTCGGAGGAGAATCACACTGAACCACAGAATTCGCGAGGATGAAGCCAAGAGACCGCACACCTGAGCTGCAAATAGGAATCTAGACAAACAAAAATGCAACTTTTTTTAGAAAGTGCTCAATTCTTTGAAACAGGAAAAACAGATCATGATTTCCGCAAATATCTGGGCCAGAAACCTTGCGCAAAACAGTAATCACGCTAACAAGTTGTCGGGCAATTCTGTCAGGCAAACGATCAACTTCTTACATTTTTATGATTCCATTTACAGTAACGTCCTCTTGATAAATGTACAGCCCCCACACAAGCCCCTTTTACGGATTGGATAATGAAATGGGAAGTTCTTGAGCCTTTTTGTGGTTTCTCAGTAATTTCTCATTTAATCAAAATTTTTGTGCGTCACCCCCAACCCATGTAATACACGGCACAATTCCGTCGAACACTGCAAACTCATCAGGTTTTATTTCTTTACAGCATATAACTACCGAATCAGTTTCTTAACGTTACAAAAAGATACGGATCAGCCGCTCACCGTCTAAGGGATAAGGGAAATCTCTTTCCACTTACCCTGTCCGTACTAGCATGTGTTACAGCCGTATCAGTGACAGCTTGATAAAGACCCTGGGTCACAATCCTCTCTACAGCATCGTGTAAGACCGCCGACAGGGCAATCGCGTGACCGTGTCTTACGGTCCAGTCCACTGTGGGGTCGTTGACTAGTAACGAAAAATTAACAATGATAAAATTATGGTTGTCGTGTCCTGTATACATACAATTAACTGGGCCTTACACAGAATGGCTTCTCTCTTTATTACAACCATTTAGAAATCACTGGTGATCCTTGCAATCTGATTGGCTCTCAGCAGTGCGATTTCTTCCCAAATCGCACTATTTTTTGCTCTAAATCGCACCATTTCCCCAGCCAATGAGAATGGGCCACTAAAACAACCAATCAGATTTCAAGGCTTGTTTAAGGTAACCAATAAAATTGCAGGAAAATGAAAGACAAAGAAAATCAATTGTGTGGCCAATTTTGCAACTTTCGTTCCCAACTGGGTCAATAAAATATTGGCACTGACTAAAATCCTGTATTTGAGCGATTAAATAATTATTGTGTTATTTCTAAATGGATGTAATAAAGTGGTAATTGAACTTTGTGTCGTGCAATTTTGGTCTGAAATCACACTTGTGATTTCAAATCGAAGTCGCGCTGCTCGCTCGTTCGATTTTGAAATCACACGTATGATTTCAGACCAAATTGCACTCCACTCAGTTCAATTACCATTATAAAATAAGCGCGTAAGTAACACTTTATTTAATGAGGGTAGAACCTAATAGTCAAAAGATAAAGGTGATCCTCGCACTATAATGGACAATTTAAGGAATTGTCACTTTTACAGACACCTGAAAAATTCAGGCGGGTTTCAACCGGATTCGAACCCATGACCTCTTTGGTCTATAACCCGCATTTCAAATATACATTCATCAAGAACCTGATAGTGTTACAACAAGTGAAGTGAAGTGAAGTTATTAGTCTCTCCCCTTCGGGGCTTTTCAGAACTAATTTACAATGCTTTTTGTGGGGGACTTAGGCCAGACTGCTTGTTTGCAATTAACGTAGGAAGTGAAAGATGCCCCCGACCAGATTAAGGTCAGTCCACAACACCGGGGATACCACGTCATAGTTAACTAGTTAACTCTTGTAACCCTCAGCATTCAGACGAGACAACAAACGCCAGGAACGTAGTGCGGTGCTCTTATCGAAAAGTGTGCGTCACGTGTGGGATTTTTTAACGTCCAACAGAGTTTTTGAACAACGGCTCTAGGACGGGGAATACGGTTTACAGTATTATGCCCCGTTCACAGCAAACGTTAACCATGCTTTGAAGATGTTTAGTTAAACACAGTTTCCAAGTGTTTTCTTTCTTAAATCATGTATACTGGTTTTTGTCGACAACACATTTAGTGAAGGAAAATGTCTGAGCTCCTCGACTTTCTTAAGAACAAGGACCTCGCTCGTTTTAAAAAGGCTAAGGAGCGAAGACATTATCCGATTTAATTCACGTTTTCCTTGTTACGAAATAAAGAAAGCGTATCGGTCGCTAGGGAGTAAATAAGCCCGTTGGGATTTTGCAGTTTTACTCATTTCAATATGAATTAATTGCTTTTTCTTAGAGCGGTTTTCAAATGAGTGTCGTAAAACCAAAACCAAAGTAATTACTTTGGCCAATCAAAAAGGACAGAGAATCCAGTAAACCAATCAAAACTCGAGGTAATTACACTTAGCCGACACAAAGCGCGGAAAAATGTTCACGCGCGAGTCACGATTGGTTTTGGTTTCACTTCTGATTGGTTGAAAAAGTGGCGCGAAATCTTTGAACCAATCACTGAGTGAAGTAATGCAAAACCTAAGAAATTTCGACTTTCGACACTCAATTGAAAACCGCTCTAAGGGATGTAAACTAAGTTTCATGGCAGTTTGGTGGATTATGTTTGTGAGCAAACATGTTCAGTTATTTCGGTAAGCGTTCGTTTGGGATCATGGAGGACGGCCATGATGATTTGCTGTCAGAGGCTGTGAACGGAAGCCAAAGAGAAGAAATTGATCGATGGACTCGACCATTGATGGACTCGACCATATTCTTTCACAGTCTCTTCACATGTTTGAAGAAAAGAAGATTCTGGAGGACGCAATCGATTCCACCGACATGTTTGAGAGTGGTGGCCATAGTTTGGTGATCATTGAGGAGATTTCCACCCGCAAAAGGTAAGAATCCTTTTGTGATGCCTTGTGTCCTTCTTCAGCGACTTAGTTTCTCACCTTACTATTTTAGGTGTGTTACTGGGCATCGATCAGAAGCCCTTCAGAGTTACAAAAGAGAGACGGATGAACAACAAGAGTTTCCAAAATAGTTCAAGGACGGTCACGTAATAACACCAGTTGTGCAGAAAATTTTGGTGGTATGCAAATTCCAAAATTAGCTCCTTAAGGGACAATTATTTTAAATGTTTCTGGTGGAAATTGTAATATAACGATTAACAATAACTAGTAAAAGATTGCAATCTTCAAGTCTATCTGGCAAACGTAAGACGTACTGTAAAAACAAAGGACAATAAAGGATACTCAATTTGGTTGGTTTCTCCAAACTTTTGTGATCACTCGGTTGAAACAGAAGGTCATTATTGAGATCACTGATTGGAACAGGAAGTCACTATTGCAAAATAAGCACCGCTTAATCCACCTCGATGACTCAGTACAAAAATAACCTCCTGTTCCAGCTCAATAACGATATGGTCTTCCATTACAATGGGAACGTACTGGGGACAGCTATTCTTAGAGTTATTTTCATAGAGTTACGTCGTAGAATTCTGGATTTTGGCAGTCCAAAATCGTGAATTCAGGATTTTGGAAGTCGTTAACTTTAACTCTAAGTCATAACTCTACTGAAATAACTCTATTGATAGTTAACCTCGAACGTACTTGATCATTGAGAATAACGACCTGTTCAGCACAATGGAAAGGTGCCCTAAGTAACGTTAAAAAAACGAGCAGCAGTGTCTTATCGGGGTTTTGAAAACACGAGGCGTAGCTGAGTGTTTTTGGACCCGATAAGACACGTGCTGCGAGTTTTTTGAACGGCTTCAAAAACATTCCACAAAGAGCGTGTCCCTCTGGACTCAAAACAATGGTTCAAATTGTGAGAGGTGAATATTAGCATACAAGAAAAACAAGCTTTATATAAAGAATACTAACGAGGAGTGTTTTATCAGGATATCAAGCTCATACACGTGACGTTTTATCGGTGTTTTGATAGGCTGTTGGACTCATGAATTATTAATGAATTTGATGCTCATCCAACTAAACCAAGCCAAACGTGATATGAAAGTCTCCGTGTACGTCTGTCTTTCTATTCTCTCCAAAACAATGGGTCTTTAGAATTTATCAAAAAATCTTATCCGTAATCATATTTATTGAAGACAGTCAAAAACAGCAGTTACGTCTGTTTACCTATAAGATGATCATTGACGATGGAGTGCAGCTCTGGATCAGGTGCAATGATTGATAATGATCCGACACAGCCTCCAGCAGCCACACGAATACTATCCTGAAGAATACAGGCAACGAAAACAACACATGAAATGTGGTCACAGCGTTTTTCAACACTATGACACAAAAGAAGAATAGCAATTGCATTAGAGGGATGACTTAGGTTACCACCCCAAATACTGAGGAAGGTGGCAGGTTCGACTCCTGGAAATGAGCACTCGGGTTTTTTCCGACTATCCCCGAGTCAACATCGTCAGAGGACGAGTTTTCAAAGACGACAGAAAGTTGGCAGCCGGAGAACGTTTGTCAGGCTGCGTAAGTAGGCAAGTAAGTATTCTTATTTACCCTCGGATTTTTAGCGTAGCTAGTAGTTAATATCTCTGAGTATTGAACAGAACAACAACTTTAAGTATCCCAACTGGCTGGAGGCAAACCAGTTGGCTATTTACAAGTGCAGCCAGGAAATTGAGCCAGGGACTACCTGGAACAAAATTCAAGGAGTGGTCAGAACGTGTCTTAAACCCGGAATCTCCGGATCTCAAGGCAAGCGTCCTGACCACTGGGTGGCACTGCCTCCCCAGCAACTCACTCTTTTTCTGCTCCCTGATGACGGAAGACGGCCGTATTACAGTTAATTCTGAGAAGAAATCGATAGTATGTCTACGCCATGTTTTAGGGTAATTTCTCTAAGGAAAACTCTTTCGTGCAGCCTCGACGATAGATTGACTAAAAGGCCTAAAGCTAATATTTAAGAACTAAGATTGGGGTCCAATCAGGGCTTTGATGTCCTGAAGTAACTAAATCTTGTCCATCAGTATTAACAGGAACTTACATCGGCATGTCCAAGCAGATCCAACAAGGTTGTCGTTAGCGCCTTCCTTATTGGTTCGCCCATCTTCTCACCGGCGCCCGCGATCACCCCTCGTAAGGCTTGCAACAGTGTTTCCCTGAAAAAGAAAAAAAAACAACAAAACAATCAGACTCGGCTTGTATAAAGATGCTCAACACCAAGTTGGCCCCAGCATTTGCTCGATACCGTACCTTATAGTATTATCTTCAGTGTTTTTAACTCCATTGTGAAGTTCAGTGAAGAGTGGATCAACTCGAGTGTGAAGCTTGATCAGTTTTTGCAGTGCGTTCGCGGCGCACATGCGCACTGCGCGGGTGGGATCGTTGAGGGCCTTGATAAAGGTGGTCTGTAGCTGAGGCAGAAAAGGCTTTAACATGGCACCTACCTGCAATGTCAAGATGAAACAGTCACGTACAAACCCAACAAAAACTTCAAAACAGCAACGAAGATCTACATAATTGTATGGAGGCATTGTAGAAGAGAGTTTAAGGCTCTGTAATTGCATGCCTATGATAAAATCTCACTGGCTAGCTAATGGATTTGTTTTGCTGTGGTCTTGAATTCGAAAACACCCGTTTGTAAATAGCGATGTGGTCGTTTCCTTTAAGGTGGGGATTTGAATAGGTAATCACATGATTTCGAGTGCAATTTGGAATAAATGTAGCCTGTTCCAGGCTACCAGATGGTAGGGAAAAAGAAAAAAATGCGTGCGAAAAACGCACGAAAACTCGAAAAAACTCACGCACGAAAACTCAAAAACTCGACCCAAGCCCCCACTCGCTTTTCCCACGTTAGTTGTTTTCGTTTTCCCGACTATCTGGGAGCCTGGAACAGGCTAGAATAAATAGGCATGCGTAAATTTTTCAAACGCCAACAAAATTACGGGCAAGTGCAATTTGTAATCTGAAAAAAAATACGAGTGATTATTTATTCCAAATTGCACGAGAAATATCATGTGATTACTCGTTAAATAATAGACATGAGAAAAATATCGAGAAAGGCCTGTCGTAATTAAGTAGAAACAACGCACGCGTATCACGTTATCACGAAAAAATTGCGCCATCCAGGGCTAGCATTTGATTGGCTATCAGGGGCTTTCTTTGATCATTGACCAAATTAGAATGCTTGATTTGATACCTCTTTTTGCACTGAATCACCTCTGCTCTGCACTTTGTTACCTGAAAACTGCATTTCTCTTAGGTAATCAGAACAGTAAAATTTTTTCATATATATTCAGTTTTATGTACGTAATATGTTTCATTTTACAAAGGTCGTCGGTTTGAATGGTGCCTAGGAGTCTTATTTTTCAGTTGTCCTTTTGCCGTTTGCCAAGTGTATCATCTTTGTTACGAGCACATTACACCAAGTTCCTTCTCATTGCTGTAAAGTGCTTTTGAGCGTATCCAGATACAAAACGCGTTATGTAAATGATACACACATGTTCACTGAATCAGTTTTGAGAGTAGCCCTTTGGTCTTGGGATGAAGAGTAAATTGTTCTCGTCCATGTTTGAATGGTTAATTGTTTTCCGCTGAGGTGCCGCCATGATGGAGTAGTGCCGAGAGCCTCCTATAATGGTGAACAGGATTTAAATCATGGTTGTTGCTATAAGTGGGTTGAGTTATGTGCCGTCTTAACCCTGCTTCGAGGGTTTTCTCCGGATTTTTCAGGATTTCGTCCCTCACCAAAAATCAGCATGCAGAAAATTCCACCAGAGTGTCGTATGAGAGAACACAAAAAGGTGTAGACACGCCTACCTCGCTATAGAGTGAATAAATTATTTTCTTATTGGCTAAGAGAAAGCAGTTTTCAGGTGACACGGTGCAGAGCAGAGGTAATTCAGTGCAAACAAGAGGTCGCAAACCAAGCAAGCATTCGGATTAGTCGATGGCTAAAGAACGTCATCGATAGCCAATCAAATGCGAGCCCTGGATGGCGCAATTCTTGCCTGAATGCGTGATAAGCGTCCGTTGCTTCTGCTTCAGTGATTACGACAATCAAATTTCCCAATTTTTTTTCATGAACATTATTTATAAGTCGTCACATGATTTTTCTTGTGAAATTTCGGCCGAGTGCAATTTGTAGTCTCTGAAAAAGTTGGAAGTCCTCATTATTTTATCCCAAATTGCACTCGAAGTCACGCGATTACCTGTGCAAACAAGGTTACGAAACTAAACACACTAGAATAACTTTGAAAACGACCAACCCTAATATGCTTTACTTTTCAATGGTCACAACGCATTCCACAATTTGAAACTAAAACTCAGATTATGGTTATTAGGCAATCTAAAGATTGAACATAATATACAAACCTTGCCTAACAGCAGCCCTAGAGTCTGCAAGACAGCCACTTTAACATTCCAGGTGAAACGGTCACCAAGGATTCGAATCAGGGGCCCAGTGATGTTTACCACAAACGGTCTTAAGGCTGCAGAGCTAGTGATACTGATCACCTCTCCCAGTCCCTTAGCAGCTTGTTCCTTCAACTCGGGTGTGCCGTTCAGAATGCCTTCTCTGAAGATCGGTAGGATAGGCGCAATACCCTGGTGAAACAGTGAGTAAGGGCAACACCGTATTGTCTTCACAATTTTGCCCGTTTGATACTGACTCTTAACCCATTGTACCTTATAATGAGATGTCCTGTTATGTTCACTTGGCCATATCAAGTCATAAGGGAAGAGTTTGTTCTCCTAAGAACTAATTAAATAGGTATTCAGCTTTGATGCTTAAATGCAAACTTGCATCTGATTAGCTGCACGACCTTCAGATAAGATCACAGTTGCAATACCGACTAAGCTACAAGGTCAGAAGGGATTTGAGATGTCATTTCACGGCAATGATCCCGCAACTGGTGTAAAGAAGAACGTTTGAGAAAATGCACCCCTTCTCTATCCATTAAAAAACACTAAGGCACTAATTGGGAGCACTGGAATCCGATCTTAGGTTGGTTTTTTTAGGAGAGCGGAAAACCGGAGTACCCGGAGAAAAACATAACAAAGCAGAGTAGAGCACCAACAAACTCCATCCACATAAGAAGCGTTATCTGGGAATCGAACCCGGGCCACATTGGTGGGAGGCGAGTGAATGCTCGGATGACTGCGCCATCCCTGCCACCACTGCGTAATCCCATCCTTATCAGACAATACATCCTCACTACTTCTTTATCTCTTTCAGAAAACGGCAGACATTGAGGATGGTATCAGGCAATACTGTCGTATCATTGGTTTTCACACAACATTATGGCGACTATGTTAGTGTTTTCATTAAAGAAACGACGGGTATGTTCGTAATCTAAACTAATCATCTGGGAATTGGACTCTATTCTTATGCAAACAATTTCTCATGTTTCGGTTTATAGAAAACATGACGGCTTACTTTTCCGGTTTCCATTCGTGGCTAAAAAACTTCTCGTGCTTAATTGCTCTCAAATATAAATGTGCTAGTTGGTCATCTGATGCTTTTCCTCTAAAAAGCCTTGACCTGTCTCCTTCCGAAACAAGAATTCAAGCATTTCTCTTCACTGACAGTGATACTAGTTCTGCTCAATGTCGTTGAAATCATCTTGTGTTACGGCATACGATCAAAGTACGAAGTACACAAATACCTTTTTAGGAAGACAGAATCCAGGTAGGTCTCCGTCTTTAATGTCATCAGAGACAAACCTCACTGCCTGACGCAAGTGGCTTATGTATTGCAGCTGCTCGCTGGGTTCCAAGCGCTATAATAAAGAAATGAAATTGTCATGCCTCCACTTGGCTGTAACCCACAAACAAGAGCTTGTAGTTTGCGAGGGACTGAAAATTTGTGTAGGAAACGCCTCTACCCCTCCCCCCAAGAAATCTGCAAGCACTTCGAGCGACCAGAGGAGGGTATCTACTCCACATTTGAGAGCAATCATTTCGAAAGCTTGCTTGCGAACAAACTTAGAAGATGCTGATGTAAGAGTATTAGGATTAATGAGTCAAACTAAAAACCATTTTACGAATATACCTTTGTGACTGCATTCAAGGCATTCCAGCTAATATCCACCACCAGCTCATCAGAATCATTCATGAGTTGAATAATGACACGAAACAGGGACGGGATGAACTGGGAATAGTCTGCTTTAGTCCTCTCACAGAAGATATACAGGAGAGAGATTGAGGCCTAAAGTACAATAGTTGAGAAAAACATTTCAATTTTTCTTTTGGCCAAGTCAAAAATTTTTCGCTCTGTTTCGTTGCTTCAAACCTAATATAAACAATTCTTTTCGTTTAATATACTGCACGAATTGTTGCAGCTGTGCGCAAGAAAATGCGTGCCCATTTCTGTAATTAACGACCACGTTCATTAGAAAAACCTTAAATAACAATGACCACAACCAGGTTTTCTGAGCCCGCGAGACTGAGTACCCCCAGAAAACCATTGTTCCTAGGAAAACCGCTGGTCAGCAACCTGGTTCTGGTCATTGCTGTCTAAGGTATTCCCATTCATTAGGATAGATTGATACCATTTTCATGCGAGTCAGAAAAACCTGTCAACAGAAACTTGTTCTGATGCTAGTATAACACGATCTTCATTCACTTGGAATACTCACCCTTCTCATACCGGGTGTGGCATGCTTGGACGTTGCCATCAGTTCATCCATAATGGTCCTGACTCCTACATCATCGCCCACACACAGCACAAGACTGGAGGCTCCTTCAAGTTCCTATCGATAGAGAACATTTTTCAGTCAAAACTGATCTGAATGCAATCACATACAAGCCATTTTTTAACACAGCCGTTAATTGAAAAGTTTCATCTAAAAATATCTAACTATATCGAAAAGTAACACGCAATTGCGGGGGAGAGTTCCGTACAAACAAACTTGTTTGATTTCATCCCATTTCTGGCTTCTGAACGGGTACAGGGGGACTACGAGCCATTGTCAACGCCCATACCGATCGTACGAGAATATTTTATCGCACTTTCCTAACATTAATTTAATTGAATATTTACTAGAATAGCATAGTTTGTTAGATATTTAAATTCTGTATTTTTACTAATTTTTGAAGGCCACAAGTTTATTAGCTTTTAGCTATTTAGTGTTACCCTCCATAAATAAAGTGTGTATGTACTTGTGAAATAAAACAATAAATTAAATACAGAAGAGGTCTGTATCAAAAGTTTATGTATACTAATCAGCTGAGCAGGAGTTTGTAATTAAAGGCCAATTCTACTGTTTAATAATTCATCAACCCCAGCTGATTCGTAATGGGGTTTACAGAGGAGTACATGTGACTCAAATAGTACCTGCTGATTGGTCATAACTTTGATGAATAATTATATAATTTTACTGGCTTTCATAGCAAGCAGCATCCCTCCGTTTCCCACTTCATGTAAATGAAAGGTTATATCTGTCTAGTATCTCCTAGGTGAACTCTCCCGCACAGAAAAAATCGCAAAGAAACCTTTCATAGCCATAAGAAATTAGTTTGACTTAGTGTGATAATGCCCTTATGTGTTTCCTGACCTCTTTCTCATGTTCAGTACCAAAGCAGTCCTGTATCGCGTTGAGCATGGCGGGAAGGACTTTGCCAAGATGACGAGTAAGAGAATCACCGGCGACCGCAGACAGAATGGCCAGCGCACGCATGTTCACTGGAGGAGTGATGAGCTGACAAAAAAAAAAAAGAATTTCACGATGTCATACGTCAGAAAAAGAGAAGCCTAAAAGAAGACAGCTTACGAAAAATTGACAACAGGCCCTGTGACCAAAAAAATCAATTTTTAGTTTTCTTTGGATTTCAAAACTGTGTTAAATAAGGTTAAACGAAGTTTAACCAAGTAAACAACTAGGAGCGACTGCAGCCAATTGGTCAGTGGTTTTAGTATACTGGCGCATGCGTGGAATACCTCGTGCTTTGGGCTGTATCGCTTATTTATCAATGTGGCGGGAAGTAGGAGCATTGTGTGTGGAGCGTTTAGCGGTTTTTGTTCCCTCCCTCCCCAACCTCCGCTTTCCACTGTGTATCAGTGTGACGGGTGCCCATTCTTCTTGGGGGCGTGAGGGCTCATGGCTGGGTTGTCAGGTTTTGCCAGCCATCGGTGCAGTCTCCATCTTGGAGCTGGCTGCCAATAGTGGAAGCTCCAGGATGTTTCGGGCACCCAACCTCCAAAGAGCGACGATGTTGTTTACTAAACACTAAGTGACCAAGTTTTAAGCCTTGATTTCAAAAAGACACCTGTTCATTTTAACTGGAATTTTCCTATTTAATGGTCCGCCATTACTAAGGGGGTGTTTACATGATACCGGTACGAGTTTCATTCTGGTACGAGTTCATCCCGGTTCTTACTTATCGCTCTGTATTTGTTTACATGATACCGGTGAAAAATCTCATACCAGTACAACTCATTCCGGTATGAGTTCATCCCGGTAGTTGTACCGGATCGAAATTCTCATAACGGTATGAAAAGTTATACCGGTATCATGTAAACGCTACAATGACTCCCATTCCGGTACGAGTCGTCAAGTCGTGGTGGACTGGGACTATTGACGCATGCATTGTATTTCTAAATATTGGACGCTATTATTGTTTTGGTTCATGCGTCATCTCTGTGTCAATATTTGTGTCGTCCATGTAAACGCGGTATGAAATTGAAAACTCGTACCAGAATGAAACTCGTAACGGTATGAGATTTTACATGTAAACACCCCCTAACTTTAAAATATTGAGAGAGCTGGATAGAGGAGAAAATGACGTCAAAGGCTCACTAGTTTAACAATGCAAGGTGTGTGTACACCGCAGAATTAATATGCATTCAAACGCTGAAGTTTTAAGCTTGTGAGCCTTTGACGTCACTTTTCCCTGGATCCAAACCTACCCTCTCAGGTTCAATCTGTCAGTTTTGAACGTGAATAATGGTGGATCGTGAAATCCAAAACTTACACTCAAAATATACAGCCTTTGGATAAAGGTCAAGGCTCAAAATTTTACGTGTGTTAACCAAACACACTTTCAAAATTTTGAAGAAAAAAAGGAAGTGATTTTTCTTATCACAGGGTCACTTTAGAACACTCAGTTGCGGGGCATGAAAATGGAGCATCATGGGGCCCAGCTTCGATTGCTGGACTCAACGTCCTATAGGGGTGCACTTTGCTGGTTCCTGTCTCTGATCCGAGAAGTTTTTCTCCAGGTCATCCGGTTTCCGCCTCTCACTGAAAACTAACATTTGATTTGATTTACTTTGATTTCATTCGACTTGACTTGATTCACAGTCTCTCCAATTGGCAGAGCACCTGTGAACACCTAGACAACCAAGAGACTTACACAAAGTGACAATTATCCTTCCAGGAACATTAAGAGGTGTGGTCAGGAGCTCATCAAGGGAAATCTCTGTCTGCAATACTTAGCCTAGGAGTAAACCCTTTCCCGAATAGAATTATTTACAGAACGCCTCCCTTAAGAAATTCAGGGCGCCCACAGTTGGAAAAGCCACTCGAAACAAAGCTATCTCAACGTCAATGGAAATCATGATACTTTTCACGGGAAAAACGATAACACCAAGTTTATTCATTTTTAATTCCATGAAAGGGAAGGATACCAGAGGTTATTCCTATCGAGGGTATCCGCCCGCAGTCGGATGTAATTGACTGAGAGTCGATTTTGATGAGGGAGGATAACCGAAGTAACCGGAGAAAAACCTCGGAGTCAGATTGAGATTGACTGAAACTCAGCCTACATTTGACCCGAGGCCAGGGTTGAACCCGGGTCAAAGCGGTGGGAGGTGCCGTTGATAACCCCTAAACCACCTGGGGCCGGTTGCTCGAAGCCTTGTTAGCCCTAGCCGTTGGTTACTACAGGTTTCCATGCCATTTAACGCTGGTTAGCGCTAACCATGCTTCGAGCAACCCAGGCCTGTTCCTAAAAATAAATTTACTCTGGAAAGGGTTGGAGATAGATGCTCCCGTTGATGAACTCCTGGTGTGGATGAGGTTGCAGTGGCTACTCACAGTGGAAAGTTACCAACCTGTGGTACAAGGAAAGGTAGCACAACTCTGCTTTTGACAGCCATTACTTGCCTTAGACCATCAAGTGCGTACTCGGAAAGATTAGGGTCATCCTAAAAAACACAACAACAACATTTCACCACTTCACCACTCGTTGTCACGCTCAGTTCAACAAGGTGAAAGGGGCTTTGTCACGCAAAAGAACGTGATTTCATGACATCCAAAATGCCCCAAAAAGTTGAATGAATTAAACATTACAATAACCACTTAAAACCGTTGAACAACATACAAAGAATGCAACAAACAGAAACAGAAGCATGGATGGACACAAATGAACAAATTCAAAACGGATTGCAGTTGGGTAATCTTGAAAAAAGTCGAGCCAGCGTTTTTCAAGTTTATGGCCTTTATAAAGGTCGTTTTTGCTCAGAATCATCTTGATTGTGATGTAACGATAATTTTATCAGTAAAGGAATTCCACCTTACCATTTCGGAGTTTTAAACTCCTGCTTAACTGAGGATTTCTCCTGAACACCCTAACATAACGTGACACAGTAGCCCCTTTATTTATAACAGAGGGCACCGTTTCCGGCAGTCATTATATCCCCACATTTTATGTACACATTTTAGTTTGATTATCTTCAAGTTTTCCCTCGAAGTACTAAACATGAAGGATTACCATTTTCGTAAGCAATTCTGGTAAAATTTCGTCCAAGGCTTTATTTCCAATGGTGCTGTGTAGTTGATCAAAAGTTCTGGCGGCTGCCACACGGACCTCAGGCAATGGATCAATGAGTGCTCGTCGGACAGTAGGAACCAGTGAATCGACATACTGAACAACCTGTAGTTCGATTATAGCAAGCGAAATTTACTCTTACATGTAAAAGGTTACCTTTCAAAGTTCGCTGATGGAAGACGAAGATTACGAATATTTACCAAGCGGAGAAGTGTCTAATTGCTCAAAGAAACGATGCCATGTAAAAAAAAAAAAAAAATGTAAATGCTTTGTTTATAGAGGAAGTGCACTTAGCTATCAAGCTAGCTTACAGGCACCCCACTTTTAACAATGTGAAAGAAACAATTCAAAGTTAACAGAAACATTATTAAGAAGCCCAACTGGCAGGAGACAACCAGTTGGCTATTTACAAAGCGTGGTAGAGTTGAATCCGGGACAACCGGAAACAAATCCAAACCAGAGGTATAAACGGGATTTGAACCCGGAGAAGCCGCATGTACCGCCCAGTACGGCCCTCGCGCTCGGTTACTAAGTTGTTAATATCATCTCGTTTAATAAAACCGAACTTCGTGTTTTACTTCCCACCATCGCAGCACCACAATTATTAAGAATCGAACCACTTCATATTCGTCTAGTATAAAGTTGATTAAAAAATAATTAGGACAGTACACGCACTCTAATTGGTCAATAGTTGTGTTTAGATGAGAGTATGTAAAATGGCTGTGACATAACACGAATTTTGATTGGTTATGTGTTGTCAGACGCGAGTTTTGATTGGCTGGTAGGAAATATAAGCGTGTATCAAGAAAAGCTTCAGTCAAGAAGTAAAAAATACAGCATTTTCCTCCAATTGTCGAATTATTTTTGAGAAACATATTATAAAAGCAATAGGGAACTTTTTTTTCCGTGTTTACATAGCCTCATTTAAACACGAGGGGCAGTTGGGAGAATTCGAGACAGTTGTGCAAACCCGAGACGCAGTCAAGGGTTTGCAAACTGTCGAGAAGCCATGCAATGAAATTTGACCTGTTCTTTGCTGGTTGAGGCAACAATTTCACTTAGTCCAATGCAGACTCCTTGCCTCTCATCGTTCTTTTCGCTGTCCAGGCCTTTCTCCAGTATGGGTATAATCTCAGGCAGTACTCTCTCACCCAGCTTACGGACAAGATCCCCCAAAGTGCGAGCAGCTACCTGCAACAAAAAGTCAGCACTGTCACAAGATGTCAACGCGTTATTACGCTTAAACGGTGGCCTTATCAGTCGGCGGATGTCATTCGGGTCCTCACTGAAGTTTTGTTCACATTCAAGGATTCTGTCGTAGATTTCAACGCTAAAAATGTTGAACAAATATGCTATAGTAACTATATTAACATTACAGCTGTATTACCAGAAAGGAATGCTTAATACCTGTTATTCGGCCAACCACAAAAGAAGGCTTGCGCTCAAGCTGGAAATCATTACATACATCCGTACCTCAATGACAGGCGAGGTTGACTATTCTCAAAACTACTTTCACATAAGGCTTGCATTGTTCCTCGACATCAATTTCTGTCTGTCTGTCTATCTGTCTATATCTCACCTCAACCTTGTTGAATGGCCCAACTCCGATCAATGATAGACCATCCGAACTATATAGTAATCGGAAGCTCGTATGTTCGAGTCCCGCAAGCACTCGGATCAGTTTTCCCGAGTATCCCCGGCCAGGGGCCCGTTTCTCGAAAGTCCCGAAACTTTACGGGCCATTTTCGGGTGTCACAATTCCCTTTGTATCTCAAGAATGGGGGATTTAAGTCGTCAAACTTCACAGTTATTTTTCTTTTTGTTACCTTGCAAAACATGTCAAAAGATCGGCTTTCCAAAACAAGCGGTTGCCAGTTTCACAAATGGCTTTTCGGGCCCGAAGAGTTTTCGGGACTTTCGAGAAACGGGTCCCAGGTCACCTTCGAAAAAAAGATGATACATTTCTTCAATGTCTTACTTGTCTCTTGTCAAAGCTTGTACTAGCGAGACAGCCGAGCAGAAGAGAAAACAGAGTGGGCAGGATCTCTCTCAGGATACGCGGTGTGTTGGGGACCACAACCTTCCACACGTGTAAGGCCGCTTGGCGCACCATCAGGGATACATCAGAGCGACCCATGTAGAGCCCAGCAAGGACACGATTACGACGTTCTGAGCCAAGTGCTTCGATAATGGACTGCAAATAAAACAAAGATTGAAAGAAATTATTTCGCGCATCATAAACTTGAAGGAGAACGTAGTGATGGTTGCTTGCGGTCGGCTCTTTTCTGGGCAAGTGATTTTGTCAAGCAAAAGAAGTCAATTGTTTTGCGAAAACCCAAATCGGTGTTGTGGTCCACATCTGCCAGTATGTGGTCGACATGGCTGGATTACATTGAAGGGCTTCTGAGCGAATGACACCGCAGAAACAAACGAAATGCAGCCAAGAGTCGAGCTATTTGTCGGGTGCTGGATGGAAAGCGAGAGAAAGAGAAAGGTCTTCAGGAGCAGGTGTAGTTCAGTTGGTTAGTGCGCGGATTTCGGAACAAGTGGTCCTCAGTTCGATCCTCTGTGACCTCAAAGTCTGGTTCCGACGTTCCTCGGATCCGTGTAGCTATAGTTTTAAATACCCGTAAATGGATTCATGACAAAGGGTGGGGGAAAAAGGGCGCACCGTCGGCTTCCACTGATACCAGCCTCAAAGCTAAAGGAACTGCCGACGAAAAATATAGACTTTAGCTTTACCTTTGCCCACTCCTGTCCGTCTAATGACATTCCCACGGTCGAAACGTTAATTCTCCTAACTAGTACCACGGATTTCTTTGTTGGGACGTCATGAGAATTTGGTGTTCTATCAAGATCGCACCTCTTAATTCCCAGTCACTGTCTGACTTACACTTTGTTGAATTTGAGACGAGAATTTACGTACCGATCACTCCTGAGGGTCAAAGGGTTTAAGATGTATTACCTGGTTGGACTGACTAGTACCAAAGTTGTCATCTTCCTGTCCTTCTGTAGACATTTTTCCTGTTACACCAGAGATCCTATACAGCAGATCACCTAGCAGCTGAATGGAACTATGTCTTATCCTCCAGTTATCATCAAACAAACCTGTTTCCAGCTCAGGCAGGAAGAGCTCTATTGCTGTGTCTGCATACAGATTCACGATACGCTGACCAGCCTTTAGTGACGTATCGCGGACGTATTCCGATTCATCCGCCAGACCCTTACGTTGCAAGAAAACAAAATGTTGTTAGAATAACTCAACAAAAATAATGATGACAGTAAACACTTAATAACTGGTCCCGAGGGAAACAGTTAATTTTGCTTCCCGCGAATCTTAATGTTTCCCCAAGGCGCAGCCGAGGGAAACATTGAAATTCGAAGAAAACAAAATTAACTGTTTCCCGAGGAACCAGACAGTGATTCGTTATATAGCAGAAAAAGAAAAACATGCAACGGCAACAGCAACAGCGGTCGTCGGTCAACATTCGCGGGTAACTGTTACCCTCTGACGTCATAGATTTTGCACTGTTGCCCGCTCAGAGACTTTTGGCGGGAAACAGCTTTATTGTTAGATGCCATGTGACCTCGAAGTAACCAATGAGAGCCCGCACGCTGTTGGGGGAAAAATTTGAAGTGCTGGTTATAGACGAATAACAGGAGCCAACTGAATTTTTCGGATGTCTAAAAAAGCGACACTTGCTTAAATTGTCCAGTTGAGTCCGAGGATCTCTTCTCTCCTTCATCACCATCTTCTCCAGATTATATAATTATCTAAGTGGTTAGGGTGTGGGACATTAAAAGAAAACAAATTACAGAGGGATTCTTGAAAACTTCGTTGAAAGGCAAGTGTTCTCGCCACAGCGCCGACACTGATCCAAATAAAAATAAACAAAAACATTGTTTTCTGTAGAGAAATGTTCCGTAAAAACACTCCATAAAAAAAGATATTCAACATCTTGCAACTACTAAGATTTTGCACGTTGGCCAGCTACACTGGCACTGATTCAGTAACAATAAAGTGAAAAACGATCGTCCGGGTGGGTTTCGACAACCTGAGCGAAAGTCATCTTAAGAGTCAAGGGATTTGTGTAACGTCAGTAGATAGTTAATAAAGGGGAATGGTTATGAAACGCGGCGAATTTTTTTGTTGTAGGTTTTTGTTCTCTTTTTTGGCCTTGACCGTGCACAAAACACAATAGTTGTTTACTCCGTAGTGAGGAACTAACCAACAGAAACGTGTTGATTACGTATTCATGCATAGTGTATGAGCCCAAAACAAAAGATTTCCAACCTAAATCTTGGCATCTCTGTTTGCTGCTTTGATGTTTGCCGAGCTTCCAAACCATTCCCCTCTATTAACTATGGTCAGTAGATGGTGTAAACAATCTGGTCGCTGCTGTGACTGACATTAGGGACCTTTAGATAGGAGGACGAAGACGACCACGAGTGACAGTTTTCCGTTCTGAGCGCGCGCACTTCGAAAAATGTTGGCTTCCAAACCTTATGCGCATGCTCAGTACGGAAAACTCGTACTCGAAGTAGTCCTCGTCCTCCGATCTTAAGGTCCCTATTACAAATTTTAAAATAATTCGGATAGTACGCGCACTCTCATTGGCTAATAGCTGTGTTTAGATGAGAGTATGGAAACACGGGTGTGACATTATACGAATTTTGATTGGTTGTGTGTGACAGACGCACGTTTTGATTGGTTGGTAGGAAATATGAACGTGTATCAAGAAAGTCTGTTTGAATATAGAAGTAAAAAACCCAGCATTTTCCTTTCCTCATTTGTCGAATTATCTTTGAGAAATATTTTATAAAAGTAATAGAGGACGTTTTCCGTGTTTCCATAGCCTCATGTAAACACTCGGGGGAGTTGGGAGAATTGGAGACAGTTATGCAAACCCGAGACGCAGTCGAGTGTTTGCATAACTGTCTCGAATTCTCCCAACTCCCCCGAGTGTTTAAATGAAGCTATGGAAACACGGAAAACGTCATCTATTGCTTAAATGGCATCAGTCTCACCTTCAATATCGACGGTATGATAGGACCGACCCAAGGTATAAAGTCATCTTTGAAGCTTGACGGAAGATAGATGTACAGCATGAGGTACCCCTCTCTGACGTGTGGCGCAAGCTCAGTACGTTCGGTCGTGGAAATCACTTCCGGTATAAGCGTCTCTAGCTTACTAGTACCCATGGCACACAGAACCTCACCCAGACCTGTTGATGAAATATTCAACCGAAAGTCGACCAGTTGAAATAATTGACTTTACAAAGAAAGAAGTAGGAATAGGTTCAGCTTATAACAATTCTAATGTCTGAAAATCCCTTAAAGGAAACCGCCACTCTTACTACAAAATATGTTTAAACCGAAGGAAATTATGTTTCCACACAAATTTGTTTAAAAGAAGTGTTTATATCAGGAAAACTGCCGCCATCTTGAATAATTAATTTGCGACTTTTTATGGTTGCCCTAAATAGGCGATTCTAAAACTCATTTCTTTCGGATACAAACGCTTCCTTTGAAAACAATTTAGACTGATTGGTCTGTAAAGGTTATTTCCAGTGATTTTAAATCATCTCTTTTTGAAGTGGAGGTTCCCTTTAAGAAACATAGGCACAAATGGATTTGTCACGCTACGATAGTGTAAAATATGTGAGATTTAAAGCAACAGTCGAAGCGATTAACACCCCTTTCTTCCAGTGCTAGGGTAGTACTCGCAAGAGCTCTCAACCTCAGCACAAGTAGACTCTGGTGGTAGCTGAAAGAAGTAACGTGCCGAACTTTAAAAAAGAATGTAAACCTTTAAGTTGTATTAAACTTGAGAACATACCTTGTGCGGCCCCTGATCGATCGACGCTGCTATTTTCTGATGTTAATGTCTCCATCAGCCAGGGTAACAAATCTTCAAAACTCTCCTCACCTATACCGCGGACCATAGCACCGAGGGCTCGGGAAGATACCGCGCGAACCTTGCGGCAGAAGGCAAATAATCATACAGAGAAGACAAGGTTGTTTGTTAAACAAACGAAGATTAAAATACAATGAAAAAACAAAGACCAAGTAAATGATTCCAAAATAAGTCAGCTACCTCTGGTGAAGGATCCAGTAAAGCCTGTTTTAGTCCTGGCACAACCGAGGTGAGATATGGAGCAAGATCCTAAAATCAACAATAGATGCTTTATCAGTACAAAAACGAGGTACTGTTCATTCAGATAGTTAACAACGGGTAAATGACGGTGGCCTCAGGATACCTGGTATCAGTAAAGAAATTTTTTTAGGACCAACACACAGACAACACTGCAAAATCATATGAGTAAAACTATGATCCTCGCAGTTATGGAAACAATTTTAGCAATTGCATAGAGAAGCCTGAAAAATTCAGGACTTCAACGGGGTTTGAACCCGTGACCTCGCGATACCGGTGCGACGCTCTAACCAACTGAGCTGAGCTCATGTTCCTGTGAGGAATGAATCAATAAAAGAAATGATATATGAAATGAATCATATACTGAGCTGCGGACATGAAATCAAGTAAAGCCACGATCCTGCGAGGATCATAGCTTTACTTAATTTCATATCCACAGTTCAGTATATGATTCATTTTATATATCATTTCGTTCATTAACACTGCAAACTGCTCCCCAGTTCCAGTTCGGCGCACTGCCTGGCCCCAGTAGTTCTGGCCTCTCTAGGCACCGCGTTTATCCAAGGGGATTATAGTGAAAATTGCACTACCTCCTAGAGTACTTACGATGTAATAGTGAAACTCGTCATAGCATACAAGTTGAGAAGCACTTTCTTTCCGTTGCCAGCTTACCTTTTTGTCCGTCAGAGAGTACATGTTGCCGATAATCTGCGCGGCCATTTTCTTGGTTTCAGTTGATCGTTCGTTGAGAGCACGTTGCAACACGGGCATAATCAAAGCAAGCGAGGGAGCATCAATAAAGTGCACAAATGAAGTATGCAGAAGGACTTGTAAGCATGTAGCTGTTTTTGTAGAAGGATCCATCAGTGCTTCAAGTAGGACAGATGAAATGGCTGAAACAAAAGATCAAAGTCTAACACGTTCAGATTAACCTCTCTTAAGTTAAGCCTGGTTTTCACTATCGACGCAAGCATAAGCCCAAGAAGCATACGCAAACTCGGTAGCTTGTTGTTCATTAGGGCCTTTTGTTCGAACAATAGACACTAATTAACAACAAGTAAATGCGCCTGCGTGTGCTGCTTGTGCTTATGCTTGCGTCGCTAGTGAAAACCAGGCCTTACGACAGAAAAGCCAGTCCAACTTACCCAATATTTCTGGGTTTCTAATGACTGAGCCAATCTGCTTAAGGGCTTGGGCACCAGCCTTTTGCACCTTCATGTGGGCGTCTGTAAGTATCTCACATAAACGAGGCACAATACTGGGAAGACACGATGACAATTGCTTAGGAGCACAAAACGCCATAGCACCAAGCAACTCAACACTTCCTGAAAACAAATTACAACATTCAACTAGAAATTGGAAGTTCTACCCGGCATTAACATGACTGTACGAACTAAATGAAATGTGGAAGTGATCTTCGCACTGGACAATTTAAGCAAAGGTCTCTTCTAGACACCTGATTCGAACCTCTGCGATGCCGGTGCAATGCTCTGCTAACCGAGCTATGAAGCCACACAATTGGGAGCAGGTCAAGATGTTTCATTAGGGAGCTTAAGCACACGCGTTTTTGAGACGCTGACGGCAACCGGAAGAGAACATTTCGCGGCGTGCCAGGACAGTGGTGTCTCCCAGATATTATACTAATCATCTTTAATGGAGAAAATATACTTAGCTATATAAATGTGGTTGTGTGAAGACAAGTTACAAGGGAAAACAGCTCACTTCCGGTTGCCGTCCGTGTCTCAAAAACGCGCGTGCTTAAGCTCCCTATTCATTGGGTCCTTTCACGGGAACAAATGAGCCCAATTGACCTGCCACCTGAATTTTTCCGGTGTCCATTAGAGGCAGTTGCTTAAATTGTCCAGTCAAGAGCGAGGATCACTTTCATCTATACCAAGCGCCTCAAATATATACATTTCTTTCATTGTATGAACTAAAAAAACCATCCAGTAAATATGTTTGAGCAATACAAAACTCAATTTGCTGCGCATCTCACGGAGAAAATTATGCAAAATCAATACCTGCACGCTCGGAATAAAATATTCGCTTGTGGTCAGTGTTGTCTAAGTCTTTTTATTTTCCACAAAAACAAGCTATTTTACTCGCGCAAAAAATATCACGTTTTGCAGCTCTGAAACATGCGCAATACGCGGGATGTTTCTGCGTATCGCTTAAAAAGAAAAATACAGTAACGTTCAACTCCGTACCAGTCTTAGTCCTCCAAGAATCCTCTTCCAGAGCTGCCAACAGAGACGGTAAAACAAGTTTGACTCCATGAGCACTGAGATTCTTCATTACAGCACGCGCGGTGTCATCAGTGGCCTGGAAACAACCAATACCACATTTTTTAGTGGACGTTTCCCTCGGTTTCAATGCGAGCCTAAATGAAAATTTCTTCTATAAATAACTAGTTTTGCTTTTTATAAGAATGAAAACTGGTTTTCGTAAGAAAATCTTCGCATTTAGACCCCGCTTTGAAAAAGTTGCTTAAGTGAACTTAAAACCCCGGTTACCAACGCACAAAATTGGCATGACACTCCAAAATCGTGGCACGGTACCAATATTCAGAGGAGTGCCGAACACACGGCACAGGTGCCCATTATGCCTTCTGTTTACCGACATTTCGGAGTGCCGTGCCAGATTTTTGCGTTAGTGTAAAGCGGGCTTAAAAATGATTAGAAATAGCTATGCGAGTGTAACTAGTGGTGCCTATTAATTCATTGAATCCACCTCAGTGAGTGCTAGCCCTAGTCATGGAAAGGGGCCCACACCAAGAACAAGAAAACTCTTAGCACGATGTGAAATTGGAAACGGTCTACTGCATCTTGCAGTTATCTCTGAATGATCATCGTGATTTTACAAGTCCGTCCGTCAATTCTTTAAACCCTGTAAAGTACTTTGTTTCACCTCAACCGTCAATAATCATCGCCTTGACAGCTTAGCAAGCACTGTTTTTACCTCACTACTGTAACTCACTGTCGCAAAATTTAAGCCGCGGCTACACGAGCGATTTTAGTCTCTCGCTGGTGATGCGATTTTTTTCAGATTTTGTCGGGTCGCCTGCGCGCCAGGGTGGCTACACGTGTGACAAATTTTGGCGACAAATTGAAGGCCGCGCGAATCGCATACTTCAAGCGACCTGGGCACTATAGACAGACATTCCTACTTTAAGGACGGTGCCTACTATTGTTATTGCGCATACGTTCTGCGCATCTCGAGATACTCGGATTTCCTATAGGTGATGCTTACCAATACAGGGATATTTTTGCGCGGTTCAAAACTATGCGGAGAAAGCCAAACTTAGCAAGTGCTCTTGGTATCCAAAAAGAAAATTGGGGGTAACCATGCATTTTTCAGAACTAATTAAGCCTCAATTTGGAAAAGAACGCCATACATTGCTGCTTTTCCCGCATATTCAGTAACTCGCGCAAAAATACCTTTGAATTAGTAGGCACTGTCCTTAATTTCATTGGCTAAATACTCTTTGGTCAGTGGCGTCGCAAGCGAGGGTAAAGAGTTGCAGGGTGGCTACACGGGCAACTATCTCTGCGATTTTGTCGCGAAAGTTTCTGGCGACTTTTTTCTTGCGATTTTTTCACCTGTCGGGTCACCGGTTCAAGGGTTGCTACATGTGTAATTTTCATCTCTTTAGTCACGCGACAAAGTTTGAAAAAATCGCATCACCAGCGCGAGCAAAAAATCGCTCGTGTAGCCGCGGCTTTACGAACTTTGATCAAGGCCATTGCACAGGCGTTCCTATTCCGCAAGTGAATTTTTGCCATCCAAAACGTTGGAGATTGACAAGTGCCTTCCTTTCAGTCTTAAATGTTATATAGTTCCTGCCACTATAAACCGAATTCAAAAATGGTGGGCAATAACTTATTCCTTTGTCCTTCAGCTAAGACGACCAACTAGCCTCGTTTGCATGGACAAAACACAAAAGAAATGTTGTGTATGAGGCTAGTCACGTTGGTGTCATTAGCACGAAAAAGGAATAATTTACTTGCCCCCATTTCTGAATACGGTCTATGATGTGAATGATTTACTTGGAATTCACCCTAACCAATAGAAAATGCCAAAGGTGTCTCAATTAACGATTCTATTCCAAGAAAATTTAGAACGTGATGTTGTCACCAATGGCACTTACTGATGTCTCGACAGAGAGAGAGAGAGAGAGAGAGAGTAAAAAACTTCCCGTATGAAATTACAAATTATTCTTGTCTCACCTCTCGAACGTAGGGATTACCATCACCAAAGCATAACAGTAAGTTGGGCAGAACATGCACAACGTAAGGTTCAAATAAACGGCCCAGCATAGTGCAGAGCATCTCGTATGCAAACAATGCTCCTTCTCTGTGGCGATGATTCTTTTTGTCTTGTATGGCCTCCTGCAGCGTGGACATGATATTCAGTTGCTTGAGGAATAGGATTCCCAAACCTTTCACCAGTCCTGCCAGACCGTAAGCTGCACCTTTTCTTTCACCGTAAACTGTGGAGTCGAGGAGCTGACAACAACAGCAAATAAGGAGATGATGACAACAGTTTCCAACTTACAGAAGCTTGGAATTTTGCAAATATCGCTTTCGTGTATTATACCGAAACAAAGCTGTCAGACAGACTCTTGTTTAAAACTCTTCGTTTGTCTTTTCTAAACACTTCCACCTACTATTCCTAGTATTGGTGATAGGAGAAACCCTGAATGCTCAGAAAAGAATTCTCTAAAGCCTGGTTTTCACTAGCGACGCAAGCACGAGAGCGCTTATTTCACTGTATATAAAAGCGGGCCTCACGCAAGCATAAGCACAAGCTTGTTAAGAATCCCAACTGGCCGGATGCAAACCAGTTGGCTATTTACAAGTGCAGCTAAAAGAAGTTGAACCAGGGACTACCTGGAACAAATTCAACGAGTGGTCAGAGCGGGTCTTGAACCCGGGATCTCCAGATCTCAAGGAAAGCGCCCTAACCACTGGGCCACACTGCCTCCTCGCTTGCGTTGTGTGAAAACGGGACGTAACGCAAGCACAAAGCAAGCTGTGATGTTCGTCCAATGAAATAGACCCATTCCAGATTCCACTCGCAGCGCCGCGTTGTAAGAGAGAATATGGAACTAGTGAATCTTTCTCTGCGTCGTGTGCTTGTACTTCCAGGTTGTGCTTGCGTTATGGTTCGTTTCCACTTGACACGAATCTCTTGT
>NC_090886.1:53386986-53429486 GCF_036669925.1 Montipora capricornis
TAAGAATTGAAAGTCTAACCATTACATCAAATAGCTTGGTTCTTCAACGAACCTAGAGACGTGGAACGGATCAAAATAACTACACTATGATTGGCCCATCAATTAAGAGGACGCCATCCGGAGCGCATTATAAGAAGCAACCCAAACGAACACTTGGTCAAACATCCGCTCTCACTATTAGAGCACGCAAATGACGAAGGAATCCACAACGAATTCCGAAACCGGTCTTGCAAACATGGTCAATGACGATATTGTCGCTGAAATCCTTGCAGAAATGAGAGACAGCCAAGCTCCATCGCCACTCTCTCCAATCAAGTCCCCAGAAAAGCGGACCCTCTCGGATTCAGACGAAGATATACCATCCTCACAACCAGCCAAAAGACAGAGGGCTTAATCAACTGAGGAACATAATTGCTTCCCTACAAACGAATTTTTCCGATTGTCCCCATCGTCGCTTACAGGAAGGACAAATCACTCAAAAACCTTTTGGCAGGACTTTCTCTACAGTTATTTTAAGAACCTGAGCTTTGGTCCGCCTGGGGTTCAAACCCGTGATCTCTTGCATAACCTGGAGCTCAATCAAGTGAGCCAGTCAGGCAGCAGACAGTTTGACATTTACTATTTTGACAATGGTGATAAATAAGCACTCCATTCTTTCAGTTCGTAATCAGATGCCAGTTAACTTTTTAATGCTAATGTACCTGTAATCTTGAACCTTTGATTGTCTTTGGACTGGAAGAAATAATTTCGCTCAGGAGAGAAAACATGTCTTGTCTTGGTAGCAAAGCTGGGTGACTCTGAAACAGGACCGAAAAGCACAATGGTATTGCATAAATGTTAATTAGTAAAATGCAATTGACCCAGCTAAGCTGTCGTTTAAATCCTTAAAGTACTGGAAGGCACATGCAGGACACATGTGCCCTGAACCAACTTAAATGACCCAGCGTTCAAGAGTAACCTCCGGCGATAGAGAGAACGAACTAGTTTTCAGAAGGTCGTTGTTGATTCAGCTCCTACAAAGGGGCATTCAGACCTTTTCGGAGTATTCCCGAGTCACTATCGAAAAAAACAATCACTTCACTTATTTAGCAGCACTAAAATGTAGCATCTTTCAACAGAGTAGCAAAAATGAATCATTTCTACAATTTCAATCTGAGCAGAATAAACTTTTGTCACCAGGAGGCGATGCTGGTGATTGGAAGCGAGTTCAGGGAGGAGCAAAACAAACGTTTTCAGTCCCTCGGGATTCAAAACGGTCTCCATATGAAAAAGGCCCATAGTAGGACAATAATAACTACTTCATAACCGAGAGTGAGGTCGTTACAGCAAAATATCAAACTGAGGCCTTGCCGTATTGACTGATCGATAGCGAGGTCATTACAGCTAGGCCGAGGTTGAGATTTTGCTGTAACAACCCGAACGGTCAAGGTCATTAAGTTGTTTATCATATGGCTAACAGAACGGTTCCAAAGAAGAAACAATTAATTTGCATAATCCATAATAAGCCCGTGGGCATTACGGGAGAACAATGCCCTAGCGCTTAGCTGCTCTTAGCCAATCACAGCGCGCGTTATATCGGCCAGAAACACTAGCCATATAATAATCCTAATCATTATTATAATAAAGCTGAAAACTTCAACAGTCAATACGAAGTGGAAAAGGTTGGAATTCTACATACCGCAGGTATTAAAAGCTAAAAAAGCCACCAATTTTGCAACCTGTTATAGCTCCCACCAGTACACTGTAGTTCAGTGGCAGAGCATCTGAACTAGTGCCGTTATCAGAAAGTCTGTGTGGAGCACACAGATTGTTTCCTCGTATGAGCGAGTCATTAGGAATGGTATACAAAAATTTGGTTTTATCAACGGAGTTGATAATGTAAATTGGCCACCGTACAGAGATTCTAAAAGCTGACGTTTCGAGCGTTAGCCCTTCGTCAGAGCGAGTCCAATTCAATTCAGAGCGAATCCAATTCAATTCGCTCTGACGAAGGGCTAACGCTCGAAACTTCAGCTTTTAGAATCTCTGTACGGTGGCCAATTTACATTATCAACTCCGTTGATAAAACCAAATTTTTGTATACTACTTCCCCACCGACGCAGCACCATAGTTTCTTTAGAAACTACCCCTTCATTCATTAGGAATGGTGTTGACAGTTTGTTATAGCGGACTTCCTTTAATTACCTCTTTTCCCTCCTCCTCCTGCCAATCACCATCGCCGTATTTGGCTCTCAGCTTACAATGTTCAGCCACAACCTGCAGAGCCTGGTGTCTAAGATCTTCATCTCCCCCAACAGTTTTCCCACCATCCTTAAGAATACACCTCAGTAGGGGAAAACAGAAGGCAAATGCAGGTGCAGAAAGGAGCTCTGGCAATGATTTCGATGAGGGTGCTCCTGAAACACTGGGGGAGACTGTTAGGGTATGAAGAATGGTCAAGACACGTTTGGTGGCCTCTGAAAGGTTTTCTTCACACCATGCTGGGGTGATACTGCACATCGGTTTAAGAAGTCTCATTGTCACATATGCAACAGCCCCTGCAGTTGACAAAATCATGCCATATTAGCAAAAACTGAGAGGTTACTAGAAACAAAAGGGGGCAGGTACATCTACATCCACTGATACATAAATATTTGGTTAACGGTGGCAAAAACGCCAACACAAAAATGAATTTAAAAAATAATGAATAAATAATTTAATTAGGAGATGAAACATAAGTGAGCGAATGTGAGAATTCTATATGTGGTGTTGAAATTGCATCCATAGGAAACTAAAAAAAAAACATCCGAACTCCAAATGGGATTGAACCCACGACCTTACGTGATCTCGTCGGATGCTCTAACCTCCGAGCAACTGGAGACTTTAGTGGGTTGTTAACTCAAACTGCATCGCGCAATTACATAGTAAAATAACGACTGACAGCATAGCTCAAAACTGCATCGTGTCAAAGACCCACATTTCACCTTTGCTCACCATAGAGTCTCCGGTAGCTCAGTGGTTAGTTCAAGGGGGTTCAAATCCCGTCTGGAGCTCCGATTCTTTCCGAGTTTCCAGTGGATGCAATTTCAACAACATATAGATAAAAGATAAGCCTTGAACGATGTTCAAGAAAGTTTAAAAAGACGTTATTTCTCACAGGAAGTTTGAAGCACACAAAAGACTATATCAGGATGTTAAGGTACGGTTCTACAGATAATTTTTCAATAAATGTTATTGTCCAAAAACACATGCAAGGCTTTGTGATAACTAATTCTGAGCAACAATTCGTATTATTAAAAAGCACATCATCATGGCAATTTGTCCATAATATTTTATAAGACCTCATTTTAAGATCTCAGTAATTTTAATTGCCATGGAGATACCTTTTAAAGGAGCTGTCTTTGTTTGGCTGTGACTGTTAATAATTGCCATCTTGAATTATTAGTCACTCTTGAATGAACAAGCAAAAAAGTATAGGGAGAAGCGACTCTTTTTCAAGTGTCTATTTATGTTTAAGGGT
Source organism: Montipora capricornis (assembly GCF_036669925.1). Lineage (NCBI taxonomy): Eukaryota > Metazoa > Cnidaria > Anthozoa > Scleractinia > Acroporidae > Montipora > Montipora capricornis. The sequence continues at coordinate 53,390,486 of NC_090886.1, forward strand.
TACAAATAGCAACTCCAGCTTCCCAAGTACTCTCTCAGAGAGCAGATGGCATTTCCTAATAAAATGCACAGGATCGAAACATCAGGTTGAAACATTGGTCATGGAAACACAAATGGCCAAACAAAACACCCAAAAAACACAAGAATATGTGAATGAAAAACACAGCAGTTAAATAGATACCACTTACAAAGAGATTTCTGTTCATGATCAAGAGCGCTTCTACCAAGTTTCAAAAACAGTGGGACAACCGCGGGGGCAGTCAGGGGGTACTGCAGTAGTAGCACCAGGGTGGATACCAGGGGAGTGATATGCTGACGTGCAGATCTGCGATTGGCTGTTATGGCTGTATCCAGTAATGATGCAACTTGGCTGATTTCACGAAGAAGCTAACAGAGATAATTATCAGGAAGAAAAGGGTATGAAGTGGAGCAAGAGTGCTGGATTTGAATCTGTTAGGGAAGAAGCTCTCGTGAGACACAATACTCAACAAATTACATTGAAACATTAAGGTACAGGACTATCTGAATGCAAGCAGAAGCACAAGGAAAAGGAAAAATTTTGATCCTCGTGTTTGTGCTTGTACTTATGCTTGCGTCAGGTTTTCACAGTAAAATAAGCTCTCTTATGCTTGCGCTTGCGCTTGCGTCGCTAGTGAAAACCAGGCTTAACTGGACGAAAATTACAATAATTTATTGGTAACATTTTGTTTTCTGTACGATTGTCTCTGTTCTTACTCCTTATTTTCAGTTTGGGTTGGAACCCAGTCAAGACTGTTTCACGAGAGCTGCTGTATGTGTGACCTTTTCACATATGTCCAGAAATGCAAGTAATTTCCAACAATTCTTGGTTTGCATCCACGTGATGAGGCGGCCATGTTGGTGTACAAAACAATAGAAAATGGCCCCACAAGTTTTGCATAAGAATAGAGTCAAATTCCCAAAAGACATTTTTCTGCATTGTTCTGTTCACCAACATGGCAGCGGTGACGTCAGATGAAAACCATCAATAAGGTTCGGGTAAAGGTTAGTGTTATTTTTAGCTCAGGGTAAATACAGCTGTTTATCATTACTCAAGGAGCTGCTTGTGGGGGACATCTTGTGACGTCAATTGTCTGTAGTCCAAGACACAAGTGACGTTGAAGTCGAGGAGAAGAGCAAGGAGGTACTTTGTGACGCTTCTTGAAATCTGTGTGCATCTAAATTTTGTGCATTTCTGAACATAATTATGGTTCAAATGACTCTCATCCGACCTTGGCACATTTTGTAGGTCACTAGGCTTGGCCATGCTGAGCCAATTCCCAATGCCCAAGACAACGCATTAAGGTTTGCCCCACCCCACTCTCCTAAGTGTTAATTGGCAGCCGCCTCTCATATCCTTTTGCAACAGCCTAGAGATAACATCAATAACTTAATTGCCTGTTCTGTAAGTAAACAAATAGTGAAGATACGAAAAACTGTCTCTGAATGTTAATTAATATGCAGATAAAAGTTGCTCACCTCTTTCAATCTATCCCGGATTTCTGCTTCCTTCATTATCTGAGCTTCGAAGATTTCTTTTTCCTTTTGTCCCATCTCATCTTTCGCTGACAGTTTCCCTTCAGCTTTCTTTTTCTTTTTCATTGACTGTTTAAACGTTTAAGAAGAGAGTTAATCATGAGCTCTCACCTGACACACATAACAACTACAGTCAACTACTAGTAAAGCCCAAACCTCTTTAATAAGACCATGCTTTGCTGCATTTTAAAAAGTGTTCTACAAGTGTTAAACAACAAAAAGGAAGGATCTCAACTGATTAAAACACTATTAAATTGGCACATTTCAAAGCTGATAATGTTCAACAGACCTCACGCTGCTCCATATCCCAGATTTGATCTTCATATGAATACGCCTTTGATTCTTTCTTCATGTTTTTTCGTTTAGCTGCTTCTGCTGACTTAACACTACAAAGAAAACAATACCAGATATACTTGTACAGTAAGCAAAAATCAGATATGTACTCAAGAAAAAAAAATGTAATTAAGCAAAAGGCTGACTGGAGGGGCACAACCAAGAAAAAGTAACTTTTGAGTTTAAGTTGCATTAAAATAATAATAATAATAATAATAATAATAATAATAATAATAATAATTATGGTGGCTACACATGTCACGTGACTCTCTAAATTTCCACCATGTATCACAACTCAACACATTTTGATGTAAAACTGCAGTCAATTCTCAACAAAAAAATGATATCAGTGCTTTTCTTCATATTTTCTTTTGAGTTTCAAAAAGTCACAGTACTGTCTTCAGTTGTTCAACACAGATAGCATAATCCACTGGATAAGAATGCCACCTTAGCAACAATGAAAGGAAAGCCTGAAAAATTCTGGCTTGCATAGGATTTCAACCTCTGTATGACCTCTGCAATGCCTGTACAGTGAGTGCACTATCGACTTAAATAGCTGTAAGCCAGCTGGGAAGTGGTCATGATGAACCCACAGCTAGAGGATATGGATGTTTAACACAACCCTTCCTTCAAAAAGCATGCCCATACATTTTCTCTTCGTCAGTGGTTTGTGAAGCCAGGGTGCAACCTCTTCATTGTCTCTTATTTGAGGATTTCCTTTACTAATGAAACCACCAACCTTTCCAGGACACTTTTATTGTAGATCTCACCCTCTGGAGTGTTCATGATAGCAACTTCCTCAGTAGTCACGGTAACGAATGCTGATTTGGCCAAGATTACCGTGCAGTGCGTTACAACTCGGGGAAAAAACACACTTGGAGCAAGTTCTACCATTGTTTGAAGAATATTGTGTGAAGTCTGAAAATGAACGATACGATAGAATGTCACAATCAATTTGCAATAAAAGTTACAAAATTATTTGTGAATACCCTCACTACAGGGAACGAGTTACAAAAGGAAACTTAATTGATTTCTCTCAAAGTTTTCCCTGTAGAGACTTACCAGTATGGGTACTGATGCAATAAGGCTTATTTTTTGGGTGTCAATTTTTGGATTATGGCTCTTACCATGCAAACATCACATCTTATGACAGGCAGACATATTCCTATTTTTGGCCTAAATTCCTTAATATTTATACTTTCCTTTGGTGAAATTTTTTATTATTATGTAAATGATATTGCCTGACATTTCGAGCTGGTAAAAAATCAAGGTCGTTCAGACGGTTTTGCCAATATTCTGCAATTTGTCATTTTTCTAAACAAATTCAACTGATATCAATTTGATTGGACCTGAGAGGGTTGGATCCAGGGAAAAGTCTCACTGGCTTAAAATCTCAGCGTGTGAATGCTGCTTCATTATATGTGCAAAACGCGAGTTAAAAAGTCTGAAAGCTGAAAAACTCCTGTGCTGTATTTTAATTCTGCGGTTAGTACATGCCAAAATTAGCAGTTACTTTTACAGATTTGGTCACACAGACGTCACAAAAATCAGAAAAACACGCATGATTCAGGCTTTACGCACCATACTGAGTCTGGTGCCCAGCTTGCGTGCAGCCCTTAAACTCTAGGGAACCTCCTCAAACGAATTTCATTATTAATTACCCTACTAAATGTAGAGTTCAAAAGGAAAATTTTGGTGTTTCTCCCATTTGCTTCACCTTAAGATTCAAATTCAATGTTTTCAAATTGTCCCAACAGCAGATGCTGATATTCTTCCATTTTTCCAAGTACATGTAACAGGAAGTAAGAGGGCAAAAAATTAATGAATAGCTAAAGACATAGCAACACTTCTGTAATATTTACCTTTTGCAGTTTGCTTCCAGAAACAATCATTTCCATAATGGTGTCCACATGTTGATCAAGAAAACTGTCCATCTTTACTCCCATGTTGTGAACCATTTTAACCCATAACTTGCCTTTACTTGAAACTACAATAAACAAACTGTCAGATGGTAATAATTTATAAAAACAGATAGAGTTATTAAGTTGGTCTCATACAAGAGAAAGTAAGAACTCCACTGTAACTGAGTTATTGTAAGTTATTATAGGCAAGCACTGTAAAAGAAAGTATAATTGTAAGTTACTGAGAGTATTGTAAGTTATTGAGAGTAAATGAGTGTAAATAATTTCTAGTGAGTGTAACTAAGTAGTGTATAAACGTTGACCGTGTAGCACTTATATTTTAAACAGAGTTAACTGAATAGAGTGTAATGTGAAGTGCTCTATTCAGTTAACTCTGTTTAAAATATAAGTGCTACAAGGCCAACGTTTGTATAAACGTAACCTTTCCTTGTACTTGTACATGTTCATTGCCGTGACTTTAACATCTTCAGTTCCCACAGCCTGCTCCCATCTGACCTTGTAGCTCAGTCGGTAGAGCGGCGGAGATCTAACCCGAAGGTCATGGGTTCAATTCCCACCCTGGTCAGAGTTTTTCTCTGTCCTTGTGTGGGCCCATTTCCATCAGTAGGGCTAACGCTCACATGGTTCATATGGGATTGAAATCTAGCACTTCACATTACACTCTATTCAGTTAACTCTGTTTTAAGTAGTGTATAAGTAGTGTAAATAGGTGTGCCTCATAAGTCTGCAACACATTTTGACCACTGTGATGATGAATATGTTGTTGATAAGAGTACAGTCAGACAATGCTGAACCACTTTTGATTTGTTTTTTAGCACAATTTTTAATGCTAAAGAAAATTCTTATTTCAAATCTAGTGATCAAGAACTTGACACAAACAAAGAGCAAGCATGATCTATAACTTTCTCTCAATCTGATTGGTTTACTTCCCAAAAATAAATGAGCATTCCTGATTGGCTTTAACAGTGCATGACACATTGATGCAAGCATGATGCAAACAGCGTTGTCTAGACTCTTGTCAACAACAGCAAATTAGCCAATCAGATTGCGAGATTACTAGCAGTGGCAAAATTTATATAGTGGTCGTAGGTAATGTAGTGTAAGTATTTTTATGTAAGTAGTGTTTTGTGTCAAACTTTTTTAAAAAAAGAAAGAACTCCACCAGGTTTCTGAGCTGCTTTTTCACATAATTTTCATCGCCCTGGATCTTTTAGAAATAACTGACAAGCTTTACTCACAAAAAACAAATTTTAAACCATCTTTTAAACCAAGCAATAAATTTTGCTTGGTTTTACACTGAGATGAGAATGAGAATATTACTGAGAGAATAAATCCTGATAATTTGAGCATTGATTGAGCATCAGACTACTGTACTGTTAAGTGGTGAGTTCACTCCAGCCAGACCAACACTCAGGGTCTTCAAATTGTTAGACTTTCAAGTCTTCTCGGATGAGGATTACATGCATAAACCATAGGCCGCATCTTACAACCCTTGTTCATGAACTCACAAACTCTGTGGGATGTTATAATAGATGACAGACCCTATTTGAAAAGAGACGGGCGCCCGGAGATCCTAGTGTTGACAGTGTTGTGGTCTGGTCTGTTGTTCTATTGTAAACTTCTTAACAAGCAGTCTGGCAAGCTCTTCTCTTTTGCATGACTGAGGGACGGAAGAGCACTGGGGAACCCTGAAACAAAGTATCTTCTCATTGGTTTTGGTGAAGAACAATGAAAAGCTCCTCTGATTATTGCATTCATGTTAGCACAAGGAGTGAGCAGGCACCGTAAGGTTCAAAAATTAATAGCCATTTTTTTTCTGTAACACCCCTTTGGCGCATGTTCTTCTTCCTAGAATTTCCAAGAGCCTCAGGTCATGTGCAGACATAATAACTGACTCTCTGGTGACGAGAATGGCAGTCTGGCCAAAGTTCCCCAAAGAGAATAATTATTGTAAATAATAGTCCTGAGGGGAGTGGCGACTAACACACACATTTCAGTTCACTTCAAAGCAGGATGCAATGTCCCCAACAAGCTACTTCCACCTTAGGGAAGAAATTAGTCTGAGCCTATTTAATATGATCTTGTTTAGAAGCCACAAACAGTACCCATTTGCAGAAATGTCCCTCAGTCACACAGTTCCATCTGCAACCTACGGAGCATTAACCAAACAGTGGTTAACCCTACCCACTTGAGAGTGACACTTATAGTCAGTGGTTAGTACTATGATCAAAAAATCAAATCTTTTTTTTTCTCTGGATTTCAAAACTATGTTAACTATTACACTAAGAGACCCAAGTTATCAGCCTTCATTTTAAAAAGACACATGTTTATTTTGACTGGAATTTTACTATTTGATGGTCGGTCCGACTACTAGCTTCAAAATCTTGAGAGAGCTGGATCGAGGAGAAAATGAAATCAAAGATTCACTATTTTACGAATGCATTGCGTTTGTATGCGACTGAAATTAGTATGCAGCACAGGAGTTTAAGGCTTTGAGATTTTTAACCTTTTTTGCTACATAATAAACTGCACCCAGTCGGTCAGTTTTGAACATGAGTAATGGTGGACCGTGAAATCCAAAACGTGCCCTCAAAGGAAACAGCCTTTGGATAAAAATCAAAGCTAAAATTTTTTGCCAGGCAAGTGTTAAGCAATCACATTTTCAAAATCTGAAGAAAAAAAGGAACTGATTTTTTGATCATAGTACCACTTTAAGGATTTTACTCTTGTGAACATGAGCCAGTTCGCTGATTCGGTGCACTTTAGGTGTGAATGGATTAACCAAAAAACTCTGGGCCAAGTGAATGTCTCATAACAATATCGAAAATGCATGCACATGTTATAGAACTTCTCAAAGTAAAGAGAACATTACTTACAAAGTGGAGGATGGTGAGCATCTGGTAGCACTTGTAAAGCTATCTTATCTTTTGAATCAGAGGAAAGTTCAGGATTAGTCTTGATGAGGGATAATACAAGACACTGGAGAGCAGGCACAAGAACTTTGTCACCAATATCAGTTGAACCGGTGTGATGAACCTCTCCATTTACTACTGGAATAGAATTGTCTGGGATAGGATGCTGAAATAGATGGTTAAGATTGTAATTGTTGACCCACTCTCACAAACAATAGACCAGACTATAGCACATTGTCTGAATTTGTAAGGAAATAATAACACTGGTAATAATGATAATGATTATGATAATGATAATGATAATGATAATCCAACATCAGCATCATCATCATCATCATCACTTTATTTAGTAAGTCTTGATCTTATATCACTGAGAACAAGTAAATAATTGCCCAGGGAGATCAAATCAAATTAAACATTATTTACGTACTAAATCAAATCAAATTACCGGTATGGGTTTTAGTGAGAGGGGAAAACCAAAGCACCCATAGAAAAACCTCTTGGAACAGAGCAGAGAACCAATAAACTTAACCCACTATGAAAATGAGTCTTGCAATCGAAAATGGGCCACTTTGGTTTAAGGCAGGTGCTCTCACCTCTGCACCAACACTGCTCCATAAACAGGATTAAAGAAAAAACGGTAACTTTCTGATAATGATTTTATTACCCTTAACATTTAATACTTTTCTTGCAATTTTATTCTCTGTATGTACTGTATGGTATGTTAAGATCTATACCTATTTTGTTTTTACTTTTCTACTCTTATGTTGACATCTTAATGTCTACTTTTTATTTTATGTTATTTTTATCTCATTCAAATCTGACAAGGTGTAAACACATCTACTTACACGTAAATGTTGTAACGCGGCTCAGCTATCTGTGGGTAGCAACCATTTTTGTTCTCTTTCGTCACTTAATAGTCAAATTGAATTTAATATTGTCTGAATTTTATCGAGTTGTTGGAGAATGTTAAGCAAAGGTGGCAGAGAAAAAAGGGCGATGCACAGGCAAAAGGAGAAAATCCATTACTAATTTATGGGAGAAATAATAGTTTCCTTGTGTTATTCCTCTGACCATAATTTTAACTTATTATAAAGTTTCTGCAGTCTGTATGACTGCAGCGCTTATACCAAGCCTGGCTGCAAGTCCTTCTGCAAGTCCATCACTTTGTAATTTATTTTTATTACTAGCATTCTTTCACAATTTAACCACAAGTTAATGTCTCTGTTCCTTATGCTTGTGTGCTAACTAGCGGTACTAGTAATGTTATGAGCAAACATTGACTCCAGCTGGTGTTAATGGGGGAGCACCACCTTGCGTTAGGTTAGTCTGTGTGACTTCCAGCGATTATGTGACAAAGGAACCTCACTTATCTCCCCAATACGACAAGCTGAATGTAAAACAACACATGCTGGATCGGACAAGAGTATCCGTTAGCAGGCAATATTCAAAAGGCAAGGCGGCCAACAAGCTCGTGGAAAGTCGCTGCGCAGACTTAACCGTACCACATAGGAAGTGTCCCGAGTTTATTGACAGACAACGAGGCCCCAACCTCGACTTCAAAGGGAGGGAGGGAGGGAGGGAAAAAACCAAATCGCGCTGAACAACAGTGCTAGACAAATATCTGCTGGCATAGCCAGTCGAAAGAGCTGTACTACGAGTCTGAGAACTTAGTGTTACATGTGTCAACTCTTAGCCATGAATAGAGCTTTGAAAAAAGCGCCAATGCCATGGATCATACTAGCCTGCTAGCGACAACAACGCCGTGCAGTTCGAAGCAAGAATACAATAAATCCTTAGTGTTTGCTGGCCTTGGCAACTAGACAGCACAATCGCAACATTGAAAACAGAGCCGCCATGAAAGGGTTACAGATGATATTGTCACGATCCATTAACTACATTTTACTTGTGTGACAGTAAAATTGCCTTTAATTTCATTTACCTTCTGCATTGCCAAAAGCTCAGAAAACTCTGCCAATAATGAGGACTGAAGCTCTAGAGCACTTTCTTCTGAGATGTTAAACAACCGCTGGATACAAGACTGTGTGGTTTGCCTTATTCTCCAACTTGAGTGGGTCAGGAGAAACACCAAAGCTCTTTTCCAAGGCCTGAAAAAAAAAAAACACAGAAACAAAAAGCATGACAAGCAAATACATCAATTCATAAAAAGGCAAGATAACATAACAATAACATACCGGCTGTTGGATTTGCTCAATCTTTGTCCATGGCTGAAGACAAGGTTTTCAATAACAGACACCAGACATAGAAGGCCTGAAAGAAAATAATTCAAGATAATCTTAAAATTAACAATTAGAACTTAAAAACGTACAAAGTGTAAGATTCGTCACAGGTGGCCCAAGCGTAAGGTGAGGCAAAGTAGTCTTAAACTAGTTAGAACATGCAAATGTAAAAGTTTGTCATAGGTAGTCCAGCTAAGGATGACTTGGGCTGCCTGTGAACCAGTTGGTATGCGTATTGTATACCTTCTTCGGATGCAGAGTTTAGAAATCTCTCAGAAACAAACAGCTGCTTCTTGGCATCAAGGAATTTAGCCCAAAATGGACCAAGTTTGGACTCTAGAAAAAAGCAAAAAAAAAAAAAAATACATTGAAATAAAATGCACTTACAGGTAACAAGGTAGAACACATGGAATTCTGAATAAAATAAATTTGACTGGCTATGTAAATTAATAATTAAATGAACATCCATGAAGATAGCAAGGATCTAATTTAGAATCTATGGAAGAAAATGAGGCGAAATCTGGCTAACAACAAATGCAAATATAACCTAATCATTCCAATGCACTTTACTTAACATGAAAATTAAGCAAATAATTCATTCACATTTTATAATTCCAACAGAAATAATTATTGTGGATGGCTTCCTTAGGTATCTGGTTGAGTGAATAATGTGTCACAAATAAAAAATGTCTGTTACCCCTTCCCATCAAAAACTGCCACTTACAGATTTTATGCTGTCTAAAGGCCAGATCATTTTACTTGTGATTAGGAAAGCCTAACGGGGCAAAAGTGTGACTTGACAGTGCAGATGTATTTGGGATCCTTATTATAGATTGAGTGAGTGCAAGAAAGTCATTACCTGCCTGTACATCAACAAGTGAGAGTCTTATGAGAATAGAGGCCGCTAGCAATCCTTCAGTGACAATTGCTGCCTGGTTTGGCTGGCCACTGGCCTTGTCAACAGTCTAATAATAAAGTTTATTAAACTAGTTACTAATTCATAAAGGGAAAAAATCTAAATGCTTTATCAATCAATGTGTGCAAATGTGAGAGAATGAAGGGGTAGTTTCTAAAGAAACTGTGGTGCTGCGTCGGTAGGGAAGTAGTATACAAAAATTTGGTTTTATCAACGAAGTTGATGATGTAAATTATTGGCCACCGTACAGAGATTCTAAAAGCTGACGTTTCGAGCGTTAGCCCTTTGTCAGAGCGAATCGTTCATAAAACTATTGACTGTAGGTATGATATCAATTCTACATAATTATATCAAATCTATTGTCTGTAGGTATGACCTAGGAGAAACAGAGCAAGCAAGAATTAAGAAAATAACACAAACAGCGTTGATAAACATTGTATTCCAACGCATTTTTATAAAACTTGACGTTTCGTATGCTAGTCAACACACATTTTCAAAAGTGACCGTTACAATTTTTAAAAACTATATATATATCGTAAACAATAGGGGTCTGGAACCTAGACTGAGAAAAATGATCTGCAGCAGTACGTGTCTGGACATAATGAAAAGTAATAGCTAAAACAGCAATAACTTCTCACTACTAATATTGACATTAAGGGAAGGCTTTAGCTCTCGAATGAACAGTCTCTTTAATTCTGTAGTGAAAGTCAGTTTTTCCGGACGCTAAAATGTCAAAGTGATCCCATTTAATGTCGTGGCTTTGACATTTTGACATTTTGACACTTTGACATTTTAGCGTCCGGAAAAACTGACTTTCACTGCAGAATGAAAGAGACTTTGTTCATTCAAGAGCTAAAGCCTTCCCTTAATGTCAATATTAGTAGTGAGAAGTTATTGCTGTTTTACCTATTACTTTTCATTATGTCCAGACACGTACTGCTGCAGATCATTTTTCTCAGTCTAGGTTCCAGACCCCTAATGTTTACGATATATATATAGTTTTTAAAAATTGTAACGGTCACTTTTGAAAATGTGTGTTGACTGGCATACGAAATGTCAAGTTTTATAAAAATGTTTTGGAATACAATGTTTATCACCGCTGTTTGTATTATTTTCTTAATCAAGCTACGATGGCCTAAGAACAAGAGTTTATACAAAGCAAGAATTAGCTACGTGCTTATAGCCAATCAAAATCGAGCTGGTGACACCAATGTATAATAATAATTATTATTGTACTTTACAACAGCAAACATTAGTGAAATCTGAAGCAGAGTAAGCTGGGCCTGTTCTTGTTTTGATTTTAGGCTCAGAGCATACAATGCACTTAACAATTTTAAGTGTTTTACCTACTGACCGAAGTTCAAGTATCTTATACAATTACTGTACATACATTCCTGTTGTTTATTAAAGAGAAAAGTTGTTCTGGAAGTGCAAATACAATATATGTCATTAGGTCCTTTAGTCTTGAATTTCATCCTACCCCGGTAATACGGCCAGTTCGTTAGGCCTGTTGATGACCATATTAACAGTGTTCCACTGTAACAAAATCATGGTTTCCTCCAAATAAGATACAACTGTTACACTGGCACTCATACTCTACTAAAGCACTAACATTAATCTTTTCAATGAAGAAATAACGGACCATTGGAGTACTACAGAACTGACTAAACAACATTCTTACTTGCATCAGCTGTGGTAAAATATCAATTCCTTGTAAGAGAGTGTTGCCTACAACATTGAATTATTGTAATTATTGCAAACAAAATTTGTAAAAGAAGATATTTAAGGAGTGAAAAGAATTAAAGAAAAACATCTTCTCAGACAAAATGAATTTACAAAGTCTAGTAACCTAGACAAAACACTGGTCACAGGTTACAGGTCATTGTTTTACCAATACAAAAACCATGTCAAACACAAATAATTGCTGAAAAAGATTCGGCCATTTTTGTGATGTAAAATGTTACTATGGCAACAGGAAAGCCCTGCAACAACACCCCATCTTTTGCCTTTGGCTGCTCATATCGCAAAAACGAACTCGGTGACCCCCATTTCTGAAATGTAATCAACATTCCAGAATAAAACTTTCTGCAAACTTTAAAAAAATTCCGTGGAGCGGATTCAGAGGCACCTTAAATAATTATTGAAAAAGCTAACCTTAGGCCTAAATTAGGCCTAAACAAAAGTTTTCAGGCCTAATGTTAGCATTGGAAAACAGTTAGGGTTGTACCCTAACATTGCTGATATGTACCTTGAAAGGCCTGTGCTACACACTGCAAGTATCCACTGCGAACTACTGTAGTGGAGCTCTTGTTAGCCATTCCTTTCTGCAAAAAGTCAAACAAGAAGATCTTTCAGATCTTATAACCGCGCTTTGAAATTTTATCTCTTTTCTTAATACCACTAAAGTCGCAACGTAGTGCACATTCCAAAGCAGTCCTTGTTGATTCACAGATGACTATAGACACAAAATCACTTGATCAATCTGTAGCACAACAACTGACAACCACGACTGCACACGAAGTTATTGCACCATCACTTATAGCCGAGGTGAAATCTCCGATTGCACCATCAGTCGTAGCAGTTGTTAAATCTCAGATGATGATGGTCTTAATTAATCTGGAACTTTCTTTGGGATATGTATGGTATTCATGAACAACACGATAATAAAACTTTAAACAACTTACAGCTTTCTTTCTTAAAAGTCACGATTAAATTTAATTGGCTTTTACATGAGTAAAGGACTAGCAATTGAAAGTAGTCACACAAGTGACATAATTCAAGAATTACGTTATCCACTGCCATCTTTAGTACGGTGGTTATTTCCCTACCAATGAAAATTGCAACGTCTACACTTTCCATGGATGACGTAAAGCCTTTTTATGTATTTAATACTCGCTTCGAATCAAGGGCTTCAATAACACAAAAAGGAAATATATTTTGTTCTAAATAAAGAATGGAATATTCATAAAATTTTAAGTACATTAACGTTTTAACAGAATAAAGCATCATAAGCATCATAAGTTGCATGATTGGAAGTACCACTGACTATATGGCTGAGTGGAAGTTTGGTTCAGCTCTCCAACAAAACGAAAAAAAATAAACAACGTGCAGAGCAAGAACCGCGCTCGGCCCATGGCTGCGCGGTTAACAATGTTTACCATATCGTTGTTAGCATCTTAATTAATTAAGCTCTCTTCAAACCGATGTCCAGAAATGCACATACTTAGATGTACACCCAGTTTTGACATCCAACACAAGGTGTCTGTTTAAGTCTAAGCATTTGCTACCTATTTCCAACAATAAGGTTAAGGGTAAAGGTTAGGATTATTTCTAAGGTCAGGGTGAATGCAGCATTTGGGGCACACTTTGTGACAGCAATAATTACATTGTATTATATGGCTTGTGTTTGTAGCCGATATAACGTGTGCTCTGATTGGCTAATTGTGACTGAATTGTAGGGCATTATTCTCCGCAATGCCGACGGGCCAATTACGGGCTTGCAAAAAACAAAGCAAAAGGTAATTAAAAAGCCATATATTAAATTAATAAACTACTTATTAACCAAGCTAGCTCTAGCCGTACTGGGGAATGTTGGCCCTCGGTCGGTTTTCTGCCACGACCTCGGGCCAATATTCCCCAGTACGGCCCTCGCGCTCGGTTAGCAAGAAGTTATTATTGTCTGTATTCCAACAAATGAATGATGTTGAAGTTGGGAAAAACAGAAAGAGGACATTTTGTGATGCTTGCTGAAACCCGCTTGCATTTAATTACATGTATTTCTGGACATAGCTTTTGAAACCAGGATACTTCTCAGCTTTGCATGAAAGATAATTTATCTTTCATACAAAGCTCTTATTGTTGTTGTGGTGTTGGCCGGCGCATTGGTGTTTTGTCGGCTGACATGTCGGTTGTTTGTTGGTGACATGTCAGCCGATGAGTTGACCAACACGTCCGCCAACTCGTTGATGCAATGGGATTCAATGTACTCCTTACCCCTTTTCTCTCACCTTAAAAGCATCCACCAGTACTTTAGGTACTTGGGTTGTGAAATGTGCACACCACTGACTCAGCACTGACAAACCACAAACAAGTGATCCTTCATGTACTGGAAAATAGGTTAATACAGGTACATGTAGCTTTTTTGTGTAACAAACATTACAAGGTTTTATGATGACCACTCCATGATACGCTTCTTTCTTTCAATTTATTGTCCCCAATTAGCACCCATTACTAGAGGATTACACACTTAAAGTGCTACTATGATAAACAAAATCCCTTTTTCCCTTCAGATCTTGAAAGTGTGATTGCTCATAACTTGACTGGCAAAATTTTAAGCTTTGATTTTTATCCAAAGGCTAGTTACTTTGACTTCAAGTTTTGGATTTCATGGTCCTTCATTGTACTCACGTTCCAAATTGGACCTCAGAGGGTTGGATCTAGGGAAAAGTGACGTCATTTACTTACTAGCGTGTAAATGTAGCTTATTATATTATTATATGCAAAACACGAGTTTTAAAGTCTGAAAGCCCAAAACTCTGTACTGCATATTAATAATAAAATTCAGCTGCGTACACACGCATTGCATTCTTAAACTATAATAATTGAGTCCTTGACATCATTTTCTCCTCGATCCAGCTCTCTCAAGATTTTAAAGTTATTAATGGCAGACCATTAAACAGGAAAATTCCAGTAAAAATAAACACAGGTGTCTTTTAGAAATCAAGGCCTAAGACTTTGCTCAGTTACTGTTTAGTTAACATAGTTTTGAAATCCAAAGAAAAATAAAATTAGTTTTCCAGGTCATAGTAGCACTAATTTAAAGTTCCTTAAATTTTGCAAAAATCTATCTTCCTGACTGTGGTTAATGTCCCTTTATCACTTCGTAAATAAAACTAAAATTGCCATGTGTTACTCCCCACTAGCATACATGTAGCACCAAAGTTTCTTTACAAACTGGCCCCATAATTTGGGTCGTAATTTCATGATACGCTATCACGAATATATGCAAATGAGTTAAAGGAAAGTGTCAGCTACTACTCATGTACACTAAACTGAACTGTCTACACAGAAACAGCTATCTACATTGTCTACAAAGGGAACAGTTATCTACACTGTCTACAGTAGGAACAGTTATCTACACTGTCTACAGTAGGAACAGTTATCTACAATGTCTACAGTAGGAACAGCTATCTACACTGTCTACAATGGGAACAGCTATCTACACTGTCTACAATGGGAACAGCTACTATCTACTACCGCGCACCGGTGGCTCAGTTGGTTGAGCACCGGGCTGTCACGCGGGAGGTCGTGAGTTCAAGTCCGGCCGGACCAACACTCAGGGTCTTTAAATAACTGAGGAGAAAGTGCTGCCTTTGTAACGCCATCTGCAAATGGTTAGACTTTCAAGTCTTCTCGGATAAGGACTATAAGCCGGAGGTCCCGTCTCACAACCCGTGGGTATATATAAAATCTGTGGGACGTTAAAGAACCCACACACTATTCGAGAAGAGTAGGGCATGGAGCTCCCGGTGTTGTGGTCTGATCTATGGATATAGGGGTTAGGTGTCAATTGGGACGAAAGTTCTGTTCCTCTCCCCTGCCACTCCATGAATTGTGGCGAATAAATTAAACTAAACTAAACTAAACACTGTCTACAATGGGAACAGCTATCTACACTGTCTACAGTAGGAACAGCTATCTACACTGTCTACAATGGGAACAGCTATCTACACTGTCTACAGTAGGAACAGTTATTTGTTTGAAATTATCGTGCCAACTAATATCCAACACATGCTCATGGGATAAATAAACCATAGAAATGTTAAGTTTTTACTAATTAAAAGTATAATCAAACCTTCTTGTTGTAAATATTTCACCAGCTTTTCAGTCACAAGTTGGCTCAGTCCTTGAACAGATGAGCTGCCACTCACAGAGTGTTTCTCTAAGCCTCTCAGCCCTAGAATCAAAGTTTTAAAAACATTAAAACCGGGGTTGTAATGCTTTGTACGCCAAAGATAAAGAGGCCAAAAATAACTTCTTCATGGAATTATAAATGGCCCACTCACAGAGGGTAAAATGAAGAAAGAAAATTTCTTACATTAAATAATGAATTTAGCAAAATTAGCTACTTTCCAGTATGTGAAAAACCTGTGAATGGTGGGTCTCTTGAACAGATGATTTCAGATGATCATGTGTGATCAGTGATCAGTGAGTGTTGTTTTCTCAAAACAAAAAGAAAATGTTCAGATACATGTACATGCAAATTTTTCCTCGCTGAATTATTTTGACACACCATATATAATGACCACCCTGACATATTTTAAGTTATTCATGAGTTGAAATTTAAAGTTAGATCTCACTTCAATACTCTTAGCTTATTTAAAAAGGTCAGTCTTGTACAGTGTAATAATAATTTTTTTGTTCAATGTACAATTCAGAGGTCTACAGGTGCAAATACCAACCTTCAAGCACAGCAACTTTGTCATTCCATTGGGTCAATCTGCCTTCTGAACCTAAAAACGTAAAAGAATCAAATAAAGTTAAATTGAATCTTCAATACAACTGTAAGTCAAGTAAATAGAATATTCAGCTTTTTATCAGTATGCCTTGTTAATAATGACTCACAGCTTGCCTTTTGCAACCATGTTAATTGTTCCAGACAAGTTCCACATACATATAATGGTAATTACAATGTGTATAATAAATTAAATAATAATATAGTGTAGCCTTCAGAGGTACATGTAATATGCCATTGAAAATATGAAGGGGTTAAAGCTACACTTCCAAAGTTTATAACTTGATTTCCATGGTCAGGCTTTTGAAAAACAGCAATGCTGAGTTTTTGACCTGAGGTCTACCTCTTATCTGAAACACTGCATGCAGCTTCATAACATGACACCCAGAGGACAAGGCAAAGCTCTTGTCAAACTTGACCATGCATCATATTGCTTAGAAATAAAATAGGTCAGCTAAGCTAAGCAAAGAATCATGGTGGGATTTTGGACAGTGAGCTTCTAACAAAACTGTTCCAATACTTTGTGGTTTGGTTGAATTTCAAGTGTTGAAAAAGGTAAAAAGAATTCCCTTGATGCACAATAAGCGTCAGCTGATGATATTCAATGAATGATAGTTCAGCAGAATTGCAAAAACATGTTTTTTTGAGTTTCTGGTAAACCTGTAGTACACATGTAGGCTTAATGCCATGTGAAAATGTTAAGAACAAACTGTCAACTATCATCTAAAACATTTGAAGACTTTCAAAGTTAAGGATAGTTAATGATGCATGGTGGTCAAACAGGAGTGAGAGTTTCAGCTATCATCCACTATCATGCACCATTTGACAAGGCATCCCATTCATTCAGCAGCATGAGTACTGCTCCTGAGTGCTTTCCACCACTGAATATGATATACATTCAGAGAAGGTGGAGAAGAACTTCAAGAATTTTAATTAAACCTAATTCAACGACTAATCCTTACCATTAAGGACATCAAAGACAAAGTTGATCAGTTCTTCCAGTGCCCCAGGATCGCTGCATTGATGTGCTAGATTCTTCAGTACTAAAGCAGCTTCCTGTCTGTGACATTCTTCTTTGGCACGTAACTGACCTATGATAATAGTTAAACTTCACAAAGTAAGTGATTGGACTATCTTTCTGGGTCTCACCTTCATAGTGAAAATCTCTACGGATCCTTGAAGGTAACCTAAGGTATTCTTTGAGGACCCTACCAATCGTTATCAACAAAAAGAATCCTTACCAGATCTTAGAGGACCTTTTGGAAATGAAGACCTCCAAAATCCTCCGAGAACTTTTTGCAGGCCTTAAAAATTCTATGAATGTCTTGAACAAATATGAGAAGATTCTTGAGGTTTTTCACCCAGGTACATGTACCTAGGCAAATCAGTCACAATTTATTCATCTGTACATGTACATGTACATGTAAGTAGACAAGAATACACGATAGGGATATGGGATGGAGAAGAATGGAATCAGCAGCACAAGGGAGCTCAGAACTCCAATTTAAATGAATGAGGAGTTTTCTGGTATTCTAATAATTATTTATTTATTAAGGAGAGGAACACATTCATTTGATAAGGTTGCTGGAAATCTCACAAGTTGGCGTTTGCATCATATACAAAGGTTGTTGACCTTCCTTTGACTTACCAATGGTGATTTTGCAAATGTCCAATGCATATTTTGATAAATCAATTGAGACTGAAGACATTAAGTATGCAGTACCTGAAATGACAATGTTCTCATTAATTATCATAATTTTTAATATCACAAAATCAACTTCAGTAAATAAAAATACCAACAATGTTGCCATCAATGTAGTCAAAGAAAACTAAAGCAAAATATATTGCATACTGTGTCCCAATCAAATTGGGAAAAAGTTGTTTTTCATCGTTTAATACTACAATAATTACATAACAATCCCATCGCCTTAGACCTCTTATTGTGTTATAATTATCATTTGGCCCAATCCCACTTGCTCAATATACAGTACTTGTCTGTATATCACTACATCAGCAAGTGAACATGTAATCAGAAGGTCGTAGATGTACATGTAGGTTCAACTACGTTGCAAAGGATGACTCACATTTTTTTGGAATATCCCCCAGTCACCACCAAAGAAAATCAAATAATCTCTTCATTTCTGATCAAATTAATTTTAACAAACATAATATAACCACTGAAACACTTACTCTCAAGTACAATTTCAGGGTTTCGGAGAAGAGATTTCTGTACTGCAGGTAAGATTAAATTGCTGAAGTCATCATGGGTGGCATAACTTAGTAAAGAACCAATATGTACCTAAAGACATGAGGACATAAGACAAACTTACATGTAGTCCTTTTGAACGGCCTATTTAAGAGATATCATGGCTTGCTTTACCCAAAACCCAATATGAGTTTCAGAAGAGACAGGTTTATAATAATATAGTTCAGTAATAGATCACAATTTTCTCACCAAAACATGCTTGGCAGGTCTGGTCTTGCTACTTATAACTGCCTTCAAGTACATTTCAAGCAGAGGTTTCTAAAACATTAAAAATTTACTAGGATTAAGAATGGTTAATTCAATTTACTTTTGTCACAGTCATGTAAAATCATCTTCAAATTAAATGCTAAGCCATGTAAGTGTAGGTAAAGAATGGAAAAATTTAGTCCAAAAATAAATCCAAGAAAGATAAATTATTCACTGTTGATAACTAGTTGAGGCACAGAAAGCCAGTGGATTAAGCCTCTACCAACTAATATCTTCAAACTTCCCTTCCCTACATGTACAATTATCTTCTCAAAATATCTAAAGCAATAGGTAGCATGCATTTCACTTAACATTTAAAGTCTGTACCTAAACTCAATAATTTAACATCTAATAGTATTGACAAAGGACAAAAATGAACTCTACAATTTTACAAACCTTGAATGTATTTATTGTCTCAGTTTCTTTGTTCTTTGTACAGAAATTAAACAGAAATCCAGTCAAGCAGCCAAGCTCCTGAAAATATGAGATACAGGTAACTTCATGCAACATGGATTCAGATAAGAGACTTATTTTGGGTCCAAAACCCACCCCATAGCTGGGCAATTAGCTGTAAAAGATCAAGAAAGTCATTCCAAGATGTTGGTAATATAATTATGTAAGCTACTGCTTTAATTGTACTGGTGCATGTATGTTAATCACACTCCACATCACACTGTAAATACCTCTTAATAACCGAGTTCGAGGTCCGCACTGTAAGTTACGGCCTAAGCGCGAAGCGCGCGGGCCATAAATCAACGGGAAAAAACGGGGATCCGTAACTGACAGTACGGACCGAGAAAACGAGGTTAGTAAGATATTTATTATATCTCTGAGGTTAACCGGCGCGTGGCCAAGGAAACTAGTCAAAGTGAAGCGGAAGGTTCAACTGCCACAAAGAATGCCGTGCCAAAATCCCAAAAACTAAATCTTCTTGGCTGTTAAGTTTGAAATAGTTGCTTGCAAGATTCAAACAGTTTTCAGTACAAGTTTATGCAACAGAAATGACATGAAAAACTCGCTAGATGATGTTTTGTCGAAATTTTAAATTTAGCGGGCTGTACAGCGGGCCGTACTGTAGAATACGGCCAGCTAATTTAGCCAATTACAGAGTGCCTACTATCTGAGAGATATAATAAAATGAAAGAAGTTAAAAACTTTGTATGCTGCGTGACACTTATTACAGTAACTACAATAAGAAAATAAAAGATGGGAATGTTGCTGAAAGTGCCAAAATCTTGGACATTTGTTAAGATTTTGGCACTTTCAGCAACATTCTCAACTTTTATTTTCATAAAATTTTTCTCCTTTTCTGAGGAAGTCTGAAGGTCAAAAACTGAAAATCATAATTATTTTAAGCTGCCTTCAAATACTTACATGTATTAATTTTATATTCAAACAAAGTTTGTTGTAAAAGACAACCATGTTGCACAACATGGAACTTAGACAACAAAGACATTTTACATCTTCCAAATCAGCGACCACATGTAGAAGACAATTCAATCTGTACAATGTTTTACCAAACAGCTCAAACAAAAAAAAAATTGAAGCCAAGCTTCATAGGCTAAGTTTTATACCAAGAAAGTTGAAACACATTTTAAGAAAAATTGATGAGATATCAATGCACTGTAATGAAGACTGGCTTCAAACCTGAGCTGAATCCATGTTGCTGATGGCTTCAGCGTACTTGAAGGTTATTCCAGGAACCTGTCAAGTGGAAAGAAGTAAAGAGAAAGATAAGAACTTTCGGGTAAACAACAGCACACACTACATCCTTAATTAAAGTTTACCTTGATAACTATGTACTGGTACTGTCGGACCAGAGGAGGCAAAATAACAGATCTGCAATAATTTCATTTGATTTGCAGTTTCCTTAATTACAGCAGTCTTTATAAAAGAGTTATCACCCAGTACATATTTTGTCTCAAAAAAAAAATCAATAAGCAACACATCACAAGCCATTTTACATCCGCTGTTTAAGAAATTACCATAAGGGAGACAGCCACCAGATGAGCATGTACAAGTACAACAAAAAAATATGTTTTCAGGAACGTCCAGAAACACATGTACCTCTAATTAAAACAATGTAGATGCATGTGGATTGCAAAAAGTGTCATGAACTAGCTCCTTGCTCTTCTTCCCAACTTCAACATCACCACTGTGACATTAATAATTATTATTAATGTCACAAAGTGTTCCCCAAATTAACGTGTATACACACAATTTTTGCAAAACATTTGCCTCTGTGTTGTTTACGTACATGTATCTCAGAGTGGCAATTTATATGTTGCAGGTCATTTTGTACCTTGGGTTAATTTGCAACCAAATTACTTTAGGTCATTTTGTTTGAACCTAGGTCAACTGGTTTCGACCCAGATCCAGTTGTTTCAACCTAGGTCAATTTGGGGCAGGTACAAAACACAGGTCTCGGGTCATTGTTTTACCAATACAGATGGTATCCTAAACATTCATTAAAGCTACCCTTAAGAAGGCACCAAAGGGCTTTTCGTTGCTATAGTGTTTGTGAAACGATGACAGATACCAAAGAAGGATATTTCATAGTGTAGGCAAACTATAAATATCTTTGCAACTCTACTGCTGGGTAATACTTTAAGGGCACTTATGATGTCATATAGGTTACCATGGCAACACACCAGGTCCACAAAAAGGCCCTCTAAATTTCAGTTTTTGAAAATTATCTGAAAACCTAAGTCGGTGACCTACCATTTTTATTTCTTTGTTCAAAATCTCCCAAAATTCTTTAACTTCTTACAGAGTTATCTAGTAGAATTTAAGACATCGAAAAAGGGTGTTTTATAGCTTACAGAAAATTGCCTAGATAACTTTCCCTGAAACTTTTTAATTTGAAGTGCAATCATGAATGATACATGTATGCAAAAAATCAAGATATGTCACCACGCAAAATTTCGAAATAAAGACAATTTTTTTCTGCAGGTTTTATTTCTGGGTTTGTGAGATTTTACGCCCTATTTTCACTTCCGGTGTGTTGCGTGTGCAACTTTTGATAGAAATTTGATTCATTCCACTGACGCGTGTTTCTTAGTTATGACGTGTGTAGGTTACGCACTCACGCAGCTAAAAACCCTTTCGAGCCTCCTCCTTAATTAAACCTAATTAGGCCTAAACAAAAGTTTTTAGGCCTAATTTTAGGGTTGTTTCTGTATTGGTAAAAGAATGACCTGTGACCTCTGTTTTGTACCTGCCCCAAACACGGCAGAAATTGTGCAAATTTTGAAACAACTCAATCTAGGTTGAAAGAAGTTGACCTAAGTTGAAACAAGTTGGCCTACAATACTAGACATAATTAGTTGGAACACTTAGCGAATGGTCCAGAATCATTGTGATACAAGATCGTAGCTTAAACCACATCCTTCTCCCCTCAATTCAATGTTGTGCGAGAATTTTTTGGGTGACTGCGAGTAGTTGTGAAAATCAACATTGGAGGAATGGGGAAACGGCATGGGTGTTCCAACAAACGTGACGAGTATTGTAGGTTGAAACAAAATGACCTATGACCTATGTGTGGTAGTTTAATTTTTTTCTTGGTTTATTATTGTTCAAACCAATTTTGATTTTACTTTGTCTAATATTCATAATCATAAAATGAAACAAACAATAATCAAAACTGAACTGGTTTTAAAAATTTGACCCAAGAAAAACGTGCACCACAACATATAAAATCATACTGTAACTTAACTGTCAAAAATAGTGATAATTCAGTTTGAACAAGTGGTGATAAAATGTTACGCAGATGAAATTGTTTGCTGGAGGTTCGGCTGTACTCAAGAAATTTCACACCTGTTTCCAAATTCTGTGTAATTTCTTCCTGGCAGCAGCACAGACACAGAGCTTTCCAGCAGACAGCACCCCATGCAGGGCCAAACACTGAACTGTCACCAGTCTGCTCCATTGCGCACCATTGCATTTCTCACTTTTGTTATATACCTCTTGTACCAATATACATGACCAGCACAGGAATACCAAATTTGAACCACTAATAACATAACTGCAGGCAAATGAATACAGAATGTTACAAAAGAAACCCTCTCAATTAAATTATTAATAAGGTCAAAAAAGATCATTTAAAAGACAAATAATTTAAATGTACAGTATTTATATTTGAAGTGTGGGTTATCCTCACACTTAGCTGGACAATTTAAGGGGTTTTCCCCAAAAACCGGGTCCACGGTTCGCCTTACATACCAGTCCACAGACTACCCAAATGGAGCCCCTCTACAGCCTGCTGCAAAACAACATAGAAATAAAAATAAATAAAATAAACAACTAAAGATTTGACTTTAATACCAGTTGTCTGGATAGACCACTAATGCCAGCAAAATCTCAACGGTTACACTCTGCAAATTTAACAGACTATTTAAGGCTCAGGCTCGGACGCAAGGTATATTAATCGCATAATTATTGCCACTTTCTTCGCTGTGGGCTGTAGTGCTCCGTAAAAGGCTGATAATAACTAAACACTCTGGTCCATTCCGAAGCACTCTGGTCCACAGTGAAGGAAATGGCAATATGTGATAAATATACCATCCACCTGAACCTGAGTCTGTTAAAGTCTGCGGAATGTAAATGGCTCAAGATATCTCAGACACGAGTGGTCTATCCAGACAACCCGTAAGTCAAATCTTTAGTTGTTATTTGTTTTTATTTCTGTTGTTTTGGGATGGTCCATAGAAGGTGTCTGTAGGGGTAGTCTGTGGACTGGTCCATGGACCCGGTGCATAGGGGGGCCCATGGAACAGGGGTCATTGTTTTCAGGTTACCCCAATTTACGCAATAAATAACTATTGTCTCTTATAGACAACTGGGCCCGGTTCCTCGAAAGCCGATTAACTTAATCCAGGATTAGCGTTAACTTTTGTTTCACGTTTTCAACTTTTTGGTGAAAGTTTCTTTTTTTTTTTTTTGTTTTTCAAGATTGACGTCTTCTCATGTAAAGTTCTGCCGAAAATCTGCGTTGAACAGCATTTGGGAGTAGAGAAATAAACTGCTTGGTTAATTTTTAATCTTAGATTAGCGTTAATCGGCTTTTTAGGAACCGGGCCCTGGTGTCTATAAGAGACAATTTGCTTGTTTGGCTAAGTGCAAGGATTACTTGTCTCCTTCACAAACGATTTACTTAACTTTTATTAACTCACAGACCCCTGAGAGCGACACGTAACAGATTTTACTGTCTAATGCCAGATCATTTTTTTCTCCTCAATTGGAATCCTAGGGTGTTTGAGTTGTCAATGGGTTAACTATGATTTGCTCCTCAGAGTGACATTTAACAACAATTGTCACAAGTGAAGGTCAGGTGCCCTCGCACACCGTGGGCGTTGGCTAACAACCCAACCCCTACCAGGATGGAAGCACCTACATGGCCAGCAGTATCCACAACCCAGCCATGAGCCTCTGCAACTAACGGCAGCCGGGGAGAGACACAGCAACACTAAACCAGGGAACCAGTACTGAAACATACTTCAGTGGAGGAGGAATAAATTTTAAAAAAAAGTAACAATAATATAATAAATAATAATAATAATAAAGATAGTAACAATAACAATGATAATAAAACTGAGTAACAAGACCCAAAAGGGAAGTGGAAGTGGAAGTACAGCTGTAGGGGGGATGATGCAATCACAAAATCTAGCAAGTATGCTCTGTTAACCCTTTCCCTCCTAAGAGTGACACTTATAGATTTTACTCTGTCTAACGCCAGACGATTTTACTCGTCAATGGGGAGCCCCTCAGGGGTGAAAGGGTTAACTCCCAGGGGTTCCCCATTGATGAATAAAGTCTGGCCGGTTTAGGCCGTTTTGGACCTCAAAGGGTTAACCATGCAGTAAAATGCCAACTACTGCAGTTCTGCGAGCACAATGGTAAAACCACTGACTGATGCCAGAGGACAAACCCTAGCAAATGAAGCCACTGAATGTGGGGATGATACACTGCATGATCATTGGGACTGAGGAGACATGGAAGAACGTAATGCAAATGCAACCCCAAAAATAATGCCAATACAATGCCAAAAGACCCTATGAAATGCAACACTAACACAATTCAACACACTGCTATTAAAAGTAATGCTAACCCAATGCTAACAAGAACCAATGCTAACACAATCCAATGCAAACTCAAAGATAACTAACCCAAGACATTGTCAACGCTTGCTCCTCATTGTTAACTACATGTAAGTTAAATTGCAATTTAAGTACATTTAAGAGTTTACTCTGTCTGAAGCCATATGATTTTACTTGTCAATAGGGGCCAGCTAAGGGGTGAGAGGGCAAATAAAAGAAGAGCAGAACTTCGCTTTGTTTTGTTAGATTTTATCCCAGTTTTTCATTCAAAAACAGCAAGGGCTAAAACCTGATGGTGCATGTCCTCACCTTTGGTGGAGAAAGGTTGCCTGCCTTTCAACATCAGAAAATGCTAGACAGAAATATTTAACAGCAGCTGGACCTGCTCCAGAGAAAAAACAATGATTGAAGTAAATAGATTTTAAATATACAGAGATGCAGGTAACAAAGAGGTGATCCAACACTTTCTACAAAATGCTTTTTTTTCCTTGGGAGATTTAGGGCAAAAACCCATATTCATCTTACAAAAATGGTCATCAATGACAATCATTTTAATGATTTCACCTTGTTTCCCACCAAGCACTCTGATGACTTCTTCAACTGCTTTTCTTGAGCTATTATCTCTGTAAGATCACAAAATGAACTAAAACATTACTTAATTTCAGACAATAGAGCACAAATCGAGAAGCTATTTCTAGCATGTTTCTAACTGGTGACTTTTGAATGGTGTACATGTAACAAATCCAACTAAGTATATTGTCCAATGAGTTTAACAATAATTTCGCTACTATTGGTCCAAAGCTTGCCGAGAAAGTCGATTCCTCAAATACTAAATACTTTTCTGGACTACCTCACTAGTACTGATAAACAGTTTCAAATCCATCCAACAACAGCAAATAATTAAAACTATTTTCACTCTTGAATAAACTAGACAAATCAAAGGCAACTGGTCTGGATATGATATCTGCTAGGCCTATTCGAGAATGCGCAGATCGCATTTGCAAACCCATTTGTGAAATTTTTAATCAATCAATAATTCAAGGTGTATTCACAGACGATTGGATGATTAATTGAAACAAGGCGATCGAGATGATCTTTGAAACAATTATCGTCCAATTTCTGTAATCTCAGTTGTGGCCAAAGTGTTGGAAAGAAGTGTTTATGACCAGTTGTCTGCCTATTTGGAAGAGCACAGGATCCTTTGCAGGGATCTAGTATCATATTCATTTAATTTCATTACATTCTTATCTTGGCTGATGAATTGTCCGTGAATAAATAAAGGTTGTCTATCTATCTAAAAAGTATCTATCTGACAGCTTGCAATATTTGTATAAATGAGATTTTACTGCCCCATCAGTAAAATACGGTTAATGGAACGTGACCATGCTAAAAGGGGCTATTCATGTCGCGTTAGTTATCTTCGTGTTCTTTGTAGTCGGTCGTTCAAGGTCATAAAATCAATGGTTTTGTTGTAAATAAAATGAGGACATAGTGACTTTGTTCCACCTAGATATCTGTTATATATCCAAATCTGTTAAGGCATCATTCATAACTGTTAAAGAGCACGTGTAATACCTACCTGCTCATAGAAGAAGCTGTACAACTGGCTACTTTAATTAAGACAGAGTCTAGCTAAAAAAGCCTCAGTTAGCCGTCCAAGGTTCACTTGGCAGTTTGTCTTCTATAGTAAACCAACTAGCTGTTGGCATTTGTTAAAGTTTTTTCCCCTCCCTCCCTCCCTCTGGAGATGGGTTGGGTTTATCGCACTGCCTTCATTAAAATTGGGTCATTCCTGCGAGGTGCGGTTAAATCTGTGCAGCGACTTCCCCCAAGCTTGTTGGCTCGTTTGCCTTTGTACATTGCTCGCTACCAATGCTCTTGTCCGATCCAGCACGTGCTGTTTACCAATCAGCTCGCAGTGCTGGGGAGATAAGTGAGGTTGTTCTATATCACGCAATCCGGAAGTCGCATAGGCTAACCAGTCGCAAGGCAGTGTTCCCCTCAAAAAACGCCAATACGTCTGTTGTCTCGTTCTATTGAGCCTTACGTTATGCGTTAAAAGCTAATTATGTTGATACCAAGGAACAGTGACATTAATACAGTATATTTTGAAGTGTGAAATGCTTAATTAAATTAATAATAATAATAATAATATTAATAATGGCAAAAAGCAATAAAGAGGATTAATACTTGAAGCAGGGGTTTCAATAACTTCTGAAATAGCCGTCCATGATAGCCCATTGAAGGGGGCAGTTTGACAAACTTGTTTATGATAGCATTTTTAGTGAAAATCAAGACAAACTAGCCGGCGGTGTGAGGCAAAGCAGGCGGCGGTATACCGCTGGTAACCGGATTCTATTGAAACCCCTGTTTAGGACTTATCTAGTAACCATAGAACATTGCAAAAACCATGCCAACTTTGAACCATTAATAACTGCTTCTACATGTACATTGATCACAGATCCTCAAGTGAAGCAAGTACATGTAGCTTAATTGAAACCAGTTCAATAACCTTATACATGTAGGTTGGAATGAAGGAGAAATTAGTGGGATCCCTGCCTATCAATCAAACCTCAAGAGAGAAAATAGTCTTAAATAGCTTTGCTGTTACAGTAATTTGTACTGGGCCTCTGTCAAATTTTATTCATTACAAAAATAAATTTATCACCTGTAGAGACCCTGAGTCAAGTAGACCAATTTTATGACAGCCTTTACTCCAACTTCAGAAAAATCTGTAAAATTGAACAGACAGAAGTCAAACTTTGGATGGTGACAAGGAGTCTATCTGGCTCAATGACGAGGATGTCATCCACTTTTATGTTATTATTATATTGTCATTATCATCGTCATCATGAGAATTATTTTTATCATTATTAATACCGGTAATGTCATTTTATTATTAATATTTGGTATTACACTTATGGACATTTTACTAGTCTTGTAAAATAGAGTTAACAACTTAAAGCACTCTTAAATCTGCCTATCAACCCAGTGCAAATAAAATAGAACAGTGCATTACAAGGACCATGACAAAGACTCTTTTATTTAATCAATGCAATCTGCATAATATTATCTGGTTGGACATATCTTTGTTTGAACAGAATACAAGCCAGCATTGTTGTGAGACTCGTTCATGAATCTGCGCATTGGTCTTCCTCTTGATCTTTGCCCTTCCACTATGCCTTCCAGGCACAGTTTAGCTTAGACCATGGTGCAATATGAGCCTAAATTAGGCATAAAGCGATATTTAATCTCAAATCCAACCTTTGCCGGTTAGTATTCAATGTATGGTGGGGTCATACATGGCGTTTTGGTGCTTTGTTTTGCTGTTTCGGTGTTTCGTTGTTTAGTAATGTCCAATCAGATTGGAGAATTTTGTAATGGTTACAATTAAAACTAATACAGTATAGCTGATTATAATTTTATTACGTAAAGATTTTAGATCAGAGTTGAAAATTAGAGTTGAAATTAGCATTTGGGAGTAGAGAAATAAACTCCTTGGTTGATTTTTAATCTAGGATTAGCATTAATCGGCTTTTCAACAACTGGGCCCCGAACATTACTTAACCCATTGACCCCTGAACTGCCCTCGACCGCCCCCATTGAAGAGTAAAATCATCTGGCATTTATAGACGGAGTAAAAGCTATTAAGTTCCACTCCTAGGAGTCAATGGGTCAAGGGGCTGGACAATCTGCGAGCCGGCAAGTCATGCGAGCCATGCAAATTTTGCATTTAAGTCTAAGCACCCATTTCAAACTGCACTGATAAACTGTCATTAAGTCTAAGCACCCATTTTATGACTGTTTCTGCTTTAGCATAAACTGTAGTTAATGTCTGGCTCAATTGACCTCGGTATCTCACTGATTGCGTCGACTGTTTGTTTGTGTGCTTCACACTCGATCGACACATGTTTTTCCTGCCTCCTTTTACTGGAACCAATCAGCCAACTCGCCACCCAATCGAAGTTATTGCGGCTTGCTATATGTGCACATTTTGTCTGAGAAATCCTCAGTCTTTTCTGACCGTGAGGTGAGTTTTTCCGTGAGTTTTTTGTCTGCTCTCTAAATCCCACCATGAGCGATTATACGAAAATGACAACAGAAGTGCTCCGACTACTATGCTAGCGGGAAAAACTTGCCGATAACTGGCCAGCAACAGCTGCTAATTGCACGACTAAAAAACCAACCACATTTTGTCTGAGAAATCCTCAGTCTTTTCTCACCATGAAGTGAGTTTTTCCCCTCTAACCATCCCATATGATCTAATAGGGCTATCCCCTCGTATTACTATCTGTAGTTCTTAACAGTGGCTCATCTCCAACTGATACATTGTAGTCACCTAAGTATATAAACATATACTGTATATGCATATATATATGTGTGTGTGTGTATATATATATTTTTAGATTTTTTCCCCCGTCATTTTTATTAAAACTGGTTGATGGCGCCAACCCTTCAGTCCCACACTGAAGGGATGCTTGGTTGAGAAACAGTGGCATATCCACTTCCCCTTGCTGGCCCAACCTTCTAGGAGCTTGGCATAGGTACACGCTGCTCAGGGCAGCTGTGTTCCATGTGTGGCCAGTATGCCAATCGCTGACACTAGCCTAGTCCTAGTGACTGACATCACAGTGGCAGGCAGCACCCGGGTCCTGGACGACACTTTTTCCCCAGCCTAAGAAGTTCTTAACCGTCCCACTCCGCCACAGAGGCCAAATATACCTGCTGCAGAAGCAGATCTTGAGATCAGCTGTGACAGACCAAGCAAGGGAGAGATTAAGAGAGCCATCAGTCTCCTAAAGAACGGAAATGGTTCTGGCCCAGATGGAATACCTGCTGAAGCTATCAAGGCAGACATAGATGTAACAGTTGTAGTTCAATTTGCACTTTGGTACAATTTGTTTTTGAACTGGTACAGAATATATTGAACTGGTACAAAATAGTTTGAACTGGTACAATTTTAATTGTACTGGTGCAAAAACAGGTAAAATAGTTTAATGTTTGTTGAACACAAAGAACACACTTCATTGATAACAGCTGTTTGCCATTCATTTACTTAGTTCAAGAGGTTACTGAAATAAGGTTTGCTGAGCATTCAGAGCAGGACAGAAATAGCAAGACTTGTTGGAAATACTTAACAGTCTGGTTTGACCAAGAATAACACGAGTGGTTTTAAGCACTAATTTACACAATTTAAGCCTAAACACTTGTTCTAGAATGGTTGGCTTTTGTTTACAGTCACGATGTACTAAACATAAACATTAAGAATTTATTTTAAAGCCTGTTTATTTAGTGTATGTGGTGACAAGGGCTAAGGATTGCTTTTTGGCTTATCATCAAGTTACCATGAGTGTACTAGTCCTGCTGTTGGTTGGGATTAGTTTTATCATGTTGTGTGTACAATTCAGCAGTTTTTCATCTATAGCCCACTTGCTTTTTTGCATGCTGCTGTAAAAGATGTTTTGGTAGAGAAATCTAGTTTCACTTTAGTGGCAATACACGGATAGAATTGCGAGGGTGTGATCAGAGTGTTAACTTTGCCATACTCTGTCACAATTCTTACATATCCACTTTCTTCAATTTCAATTATTTGACCCAAGAGCATATTGGGGTGAAAAGGGTTGATCTTGTCTACTTTGTTTATTTTTATTGCCACCATGTCCGAAATTTCGGTTCTTTTTGTGCTTGCTTTCTTGTTACTGGGTTGCCTTATAAGGCAAACCCAGTCGAGGTCTTCGTTTAGTTTGTTTGTTTTCTTTTTTTTTTTTTTTTTTTTTTCCGTGTCGGTAAAAGTCTTGCCGGTCACTCCCCTGGTAAGTGGTGTCTTTGTGTATAGAGCCTTCTGCGCGTATTTTCTTAGGATCGAGAGGGTGGAGGAACTGCGTAGATTTCTCTGGTGGACACAGTAGAATCATTAACTTAGCCTGCAATGGCGTCGAAAGTCATGCAACGCGAATGGCGTTTTAGTGGATCCTTAAACAAAATATACCCTTATGGAGCTCAATAATGGAAAGTCAGTTGGATAAACTAGGCATGAATCTCAAAAGCGACGAGTACTGGACTTCGACAACAATCTATCGCCCGTCGAGACGAAATCAAAGTGAGCAGTATTTACCTGAAGTACATGGTAATTTGACACAATTGAGTTTCTTGTCTTCACGCACGCAATCAAATAGGAAGAGGTTTTCGCCTCTAAGAGCAAATATGTTGTTTGTTTCAATAAACTTTTCGCTGGAAACGGATTCTGTGGTATTTTCTGCCTTTGTGAATTATAATATCATGTTGTGTATTGAATTTTCGAGCTTAAGGTTCAAATGTGATATGGGAGAAGTTTTTTAGTATTGCTCTGTAAGCAGGAAGGGTTCACAGGCCTGTCGGAAGCGTGCTTGAGTTACAACAAAATGAGGCCCAAAATCAGTGAAAACTTGTGACGCAGATGAATAATAAAGTAGCTGCTATTTCCAGAATGATGGAATTACCCGGTGATAAATAACGTCGTACGCGTCTTGGAGAGTAAAATTAATTTTGACTTTGCATAAACAAGAGTTGGGCGATTGTGATCTTTGTTTTGACTTCGCTCCTTTCATTGTCAAACTTTATAACACTTGACAGAAAAAGAAACTTACAAAAACCCGGTATCTTGCCATCATTTGACACAGATGCTTCACTGTTTGGCGAGTAAACATGCCGCGGTAACTTAATCACGGCGCCCGCTGAATTCCGGCCATGTCACTTTCGATTTTGCAATTTACTTGAACGTAGCAAAAATCTCCCAAAATGTTTGTCGTTGATCGTAACTTTTTATATTCTATAGATCGTTTTCACGTGACGTCATCACCTTCCAAAATCTAAAACTAAAGATCCACCAAAGTTTTTATCCTCATCAGGCATAAGAGGCGGCATATCTATATCTGTTGACAATTTCACAGCTCAATAGCGTGCTTCGTTTGGAAACCAGAGCATTTTGAATTTCAGGATTATGTAGGTGCGTGACACAAAGCTACGATCAAGTTTGTTGAAAAATATATACTTATCTCATGATTTTGAGCCCTTTTAGAAGTTAGAGCATTAGGAAAAGTGCTTATGTAAATGCTTGTTTTTTCAGTACAGTGTAGTGATAATCAGTCGCCTAGATAGCCAAAGTCAGTTCCAGATGTTTACACTATTTTCCGGCCTGCGAAACATTTCGACGAATATCTGAAGTTTGGGGAAACGCAGAGGCCTAAAACTTGGACAAGTGTCTTATTTCTTTATCTGCTATAAGATAACAATTTCTTAGCGTTTTGCACTTGATAGTTTTTGATTTATTTTTTTTATTGCGTGACAGTGAAAACGATCTATATTCAAGGTTCAAAATTAATGTTGTTTTCATGTCGTAAATATTTTATTCTCGATCGACCGTCCGGGAAACTTCCTTCTGCTCTTTCTGAAAACTGTGTATCAATATTTAGTTGCTTTTTCATCAATATTTGTTTTGCATAAAGCACGCTAACAGAATCTGTACCTTGCTGAGTTCGCATTTGTTAGCGTTAATAGTATTTTCGGTCAGATGTTTCTGTTTTTTATGAGGGGTTTATTGTTTTGGTCTCCCATCCCAACACTAACCCCGCGAAACAGGGCTTGACTTCAGTGAAGTTTAGTATTACAAAGTTTTCGGATGCTCATAGGGCACATTTGTGGTGAAAAGAAGTTGTGAGGGAACTTGAAAATTATCAACATGTCAGCCCAGAAGCCAATGTTTCTCGCTTCTCTTTTATTTGTTATTCTTCAGAGACTGGAATGCTGTATTTCAATACCACACAATTCAGTGCCTTCTGATTTTCTGTAGCACGTACCACAGGCAAGCCAGTGTATGCTTCACAGAAGCATCTAGTTTGACATTAAAAACGGTTAGCTTTCAATAATTGTGTGACTTGCATGTTGACTCTCATGGCCTGCCATGTTGGCTTGCAGCTATGGCTCGCATGACTTGCATGGCTGGCACATTATTAACACTCATGGGTTAAGCGGTAATGAAAGAAAATGTTGCAAAATTTTGGCTTGAATAGTATTTGAACCCATGACCTCTGTGATATTGCTTCAGTGTGATACCAACAGAGCTGTACATGTGTAAATAAAAGCCACCTGGGAGTTACAATGTAGTATGGTTAATAAATTAACATTGTTACTAAACTTGTGATATTGCTATCCAGTATTAATTACATGTACATCAATAGAAATGGGGCAATCACAGAATACCCGCACACTAGCGTCCTCCTGTGGCAGTAAATATTCTTTTCAGAAGGAAGCATAAAACAATGACGGCTATTAATCAGGATGTAACTACTCGATCATTTCGATACTCGATAGAACTTAAACGTCATCGATCGTAATCGATACTAATCAATTGACTAATATCAGAAATCGAATGCTTGCATCCTTGTGATTCGATTTGGATCGATTTTCGTAATTAGCTATCGATTTTATTGATTTGTTCGACAATTATTGAAAAAGAAAAACAGACGAAGATCGCGTCGATACAATTTTGTAAAGTCTTCATTTCTAGTGTCTGGTTGATCCTCGCTGGATCTTCACAGCTCACTCAAACTAAACAGCTGCCCACATATATCCAAGTAACATCCCCTTGATACTTTATTGAAGATTGACTATAGCATTTTAAATTTTGCGAGAAACTTAAAAGGATCAAACACATTTAAACAATATGACAAAGTAAATTTTGTAACACAACTGTCATTTCAACATCCACAAAGCCACGCTTTCGGACACGCTTGCTTCGATATATCTTTCACGAGTCATTTACTCGTTCAGTTTCAAATTGCAACATTAACAACCTCTAAACTACAGCAAGCAACGCTACAGTAATCTATCAGTATCTATACAGCTTTTTAAGCTTACAATGTCCAGGCCAGAAACGGAAGAAAGCATTTCAGTGGTCAGGGGCTTACGCATCTAAACAAGCAATCCGCGTTATACCATCATGTGTGCCTACCCACAAGTGCTCGAAATTCTTCAACAAAGGGTGAAAACTTATGAACTTCAGCAGCTTTCTGTCACTTTTTATTTACATGTAGGCAGTGGATCTTGATAACTATTGTGTGGTTCCAGAAAATATCCATCCCCCCCTCCCCACGGAAAATCATTGGAAATTCCAAGGGGGAGGGGGGTTAAAGGGCAGTATTTTCCGAGGGGTAGGGGGGTTTCATGGGAAACTACTTTTCCAAAGGGTTGAAAGCAACATACGATCAATCTGAAGCACAGAATCATACTTATGTATGTTGTTTTGAAACAAAAGTCAGTTTTGAGATAAATTTAACATTATGAGCTTCAATGTTTCTGTTTTTCTTTCAGTTAGCTTGTGCTACAATCTCCCGAAGCTAAGAACGATGTGTCTTTCACTTTGGAACAGATTTAAAACATTTAAAATAGCGATCTCAACTGGAGTCTCGTCCCCAGACTTTCAGCTTTATCTCGTTTTCGTCCAACCAACATTTCCGTTCAGTTGAGTATCGCTTTTCGCTACCTTCACATGCAGTAAACACATTTTTTATAGGACTCATGTTTTATTGGGGGTAGTAACTCATAGAAAATGCAATTAGACACAAGTTCCCAACAACTTAACACTTGCGTGGAACAACATTTTCTTTTTTTGTGGGTAGCATTTAGACCACGGACAAGAACCTGAAGTCAAATTTTCTCTTTTTTGAGCAAAAGATCACAGCCTCGGGGAAAAAGTTTGTTGAAGTTTAGTCTGTTACATCAAACTGGAAATTCTAAAACAGGGGTTTCACTACTCATTTAGAAGAAGTAAATCATGCCAAAAACAATAACAGTTGCCCTCTGGGTTCCGTCCGCGGCTCGATTGCAAAGGCAAGCAACAAATTTCTGTGAGGCTGGGTGTCGTTTACCGGCGAGTAAAGCGAGTGAAACATTCTCATCGGAGTTTGCACAAAAACGTGAAACAGTCAACGAACAACCCAAATGTTTAAGCTTATAATCTTACATAAAAACAACACAAACATAATTTGCAAAGTTGATGGTGAAGAAGCTTAAAGTTTTGCTGGATAATAAGCTTAACAAAGCATCATATTTTTATTAAAGTTAACCTTAATGTTTACACTGTTGTAATAAAATCCTATCATATTTACGTAACTAAGCTGGTATTCACTTTCTTTTTTATAAGTACAAAAATTCTGGAAATTCCTGAGGAGAGGGGGATCATCAAAGACCCCCTGGAACGGAAAATCCGTGGGGAGAGGGGGGGGGGGGGTATGAATATTTTCTGGAATCGCACATTATTACTATGATTCTCGAATACCAATGCCCTAAAATTTTCCTTTGCTTTGTACGTAATTAGTTAGTGATATTCAATTCTCGTGATTACAGCACAGAGTACAGTGCCATAGGACTGCTGGGCTGGAATATTGTCTGTCAGTGATTCAGTGATCCTGGAGTGAGAAAATTCAAGAAGTAGCTAACACTGGCTAACATTAGAGAAAGAACAAAGTCGATTCCAAGGTAAGCTCTAGGGTAAGTTTTGACGTCCGCTAAGGAACAGCTTTCACCATTTTTCTTACGCTGCTGTCTTAAGAGATCGCCCTTAAGCTTAAAGTATGCTGAGTACGGCTCACCTTTCGTTTTTATATTATCGATTTTGATCGATGTGATAAAAAAATTGTGATTATCGATTTCAATCGATTGAATTGACTAGTCAATCAACAAAGATCGAGTACTATCGAGTATTATCGATTAATCGATTACCTTGTCGATGATCGATTTCCATCGATTAGTTACGACCTGTATTCATACATGTATTCACATGTAAATTAAAAAGTGGCTGGATTACTCTGAAATTTAGCCAGCCCAGTAGGTATTCGTCCAGAAACTCAGTGCCTACATTTTGTCCGTAAGTTTAACGAATAATAAAACAAATCGTGTAGTTAACTTACCATCTCTCGCGACGCAAGACACGAGTTCTCTGCATACAAACAGTCTTTCTTTAGTGCTAGAATTGGTTATTTTGCCAGCGCAATTTTTAAGTATTTCGATTACCTGCATAAGAAATAAAATATCATTAACATAATAAGATTTTAAAACTCATTATAACTAATTGAGCAGGGTAAAACGGCGATTCTCTTAATGTTCTAATAAAATTACCTCGGCAGCCATCTTGACCACGTAAATATAGAGCCCGTCATACAGCTGGTTTGAGGATTATTTTTGGTGCATGTAAGCCGTACCATAATGATTCATCGTTAGTGAATGTGCAATGGCGGGACAAGAAGTGGAAGAGGAAGTGCAATGGCAACAACGTTTACCAGACCACGCAATTTTTAGAGACATTTCCGCAAACACAGACGAGGGAAATTCACGAATTGCAGAAGATTCTCCGGAAAAAACGGTTAAGAACATATTGATTGAAAATGACGGTGAAATATTTGTGTGGAATGCCCATCGAAACATCTTGCTAACCGCTAATCTCAAGAACTTACATTTTGAAAATGAGCGGGCTAACAAATTTCAGGTGAGTGTAACACGCTATTTGTTTGGACTAATGGCTGACTTCATTGATTGATTGATAGATTGATGTTTGATTGATAGATTGATTGATTGATAATCGATTTATGGATTGATTGATTGATTGATTGATTGATTGATTGATTGAATAAATGGGTCAGTAATTATCTGATTGGTTGGTGGGTGAGTTGACCAAAAAACCACTGACCAAACTGACATGTCCACAAATTCAACAGACTGTTTAACCCATTGATTCCCAGGGGTTCCCCATTGACGAGTAAAATTGTCTGGCGTTAGACAAACAACTTGGGAGTCTAAGGGCTAATAGTCCCAGAGACATGGAAAAGTAGACATTTACCATACTGATCTCACAGAACAATTATTGATGGTTTTGTTCTCACCAACATACAGACCTTTGTTTTCCCCGATGCTCCTTTGTTTGACGTGGACTCCTTGCTGTTCAGCACTTCATCAAAGTATCTTGCTCTTGTCGGGGAAAGAGGAATATCAGTGGTTGAGATGCCCATGAGATGGGGAAAGTTTGCTGAATATAGTGGTGGAAGTGAAGAGGTTTTGTGTAGGTATGTTATTGATTATTATTATTTTATTGAGTTGATCCTCATGTAACAACATGAAAACAGGTATTAAATATGTTAAGACCCTCCAAGGCTGTGCCTTAAGAAATGTTTAAGGGAGCCCAAAGCTCTGAAATTTTGAAATCTAGGGTGCCCAGCAGCTGATTTTTGTACAAATTTAAGATTTCCTTCTCGCCTGAAGAAAAACGTTAGTTGCCAGGGGCTACAGGGCGCTGCTAGAGCACAACCCTGCCCTCGTTGTGATATGAAATACATCATGAAGTGTCAAACGAGAGAGCTTGTTAGTTCAGCTTATTACTGATGAACCTCAATAATACCTGTATACTTAACACAGTAAAAACTTCTGTGAAAAAACAGTCATTAATTTCTATGTATTTAATAAGGTAAAAACTTAGGTTACAATAATTTTATTGCATAAACCAACTGTTTAATATTTGTGGTTACGTAATACCAGTTCCAATGGAACCGGCCAAACACCTAAAGAAACACCCCGAACACAAATTCACATGGGACATTTTGACTTCGGCTCACTCATGGACAAAGAGAAAAATAAAAGAGGCATTTTACATCGCACGCTTCAAACCAGTCCTAAATAAACAAGTCCAGTCATTCCACCTTACCCTATATCCCATGGGAACTGGTATTACGTAACCACAAATATAAAACAGTTGGTTTATGCAATTTAATCACTCTGAAGATGATCGCAAGATCGAAAACGTTTAGTCAAACAATAATTTTATTGATCACCAACATGCTATCATCACACCACCAACACATTACTGACGTGTGATATGAACTTCAAAGATTATTGATGTTTGATGTGTTGGCCAACAGTTGACTGACAGTGGGTCGACATTCGACTATATCTTGACTGTTGATCGACTGTCGGTTGACTGTTGGCCAATGCATAGGTCAATGCAATTTGTTGCCATGACTGTAGTTGCAGACAAGCATTATATTCTACAACTTCCTGTTTGCAGGAAAATTCCCATTGATTCAAGATTCTATGTCACCCATCACAAAATAAAGATTCTTGATGTTAAGTGGTATCCTGGGAGTCAGGCAGATATTCACATCATGGTCTTAACTTCAGATAATAATTTAAGGTAAGGAATCCATGCTTTTAGATAACAATATTATTATTATTGTGAATTTCCTTTTTATCTGTAGCTGTGATAGATCATAATAACCGGGCCCAATCCTTGGGCCTAGGGTTAGGATGTGTTAAGAAGTCTATTTGATGGATAAAGCCTTGCTCAAGCAGTGTGATCTTCTTTTACCTGGGATCTTTTGAATGTATTATTATTGACAGCAGTGTTAAAACGTGTATTTGCTAAACATTAAAATGGTACAAAAGGGTGAAAACATAACCTAGAGGACATGCTAGCTAACTAATCTCCACAATATAGAATATATAAAATTTATCTAGATTAAAAAAAATGATAACATTAACAATAAAATAAAAAAACAATATAAATATAAATACATAATTTATTTTAAGATAGCTAAGATCCTTTTTTTTCTAAATTTTCTATCCCCTAAACTTAAGTGAAATACTAAGTCTGGCCGGTTTAGGCCGGTTTGGACGTCAAGGGGTTAATAATAAGTTGATACTATAATATAGAATACTCTAAGTGGTAACAGTAGTTGATGCTATAATATCTAATACTCTAAGGTGGTGATTATTATTATTATTATTATTATTATTATTATTATTATTATTATTATTATTATTATTATTATTATCAAATCATCAGCTTCATTCTTACTAGTACTCATTTAGTGCAAGAAAAAAATCCAAGCTTTGTACCTATTTATTGTGAAACCTTGCCAATAGTTATAATATTAAAATTCCCTACCACCCCTTTTGAATTATTTGTAGTTTGTAATGCAG
>NC_090886.1:53434486-53466986 GCF_036669925.1 Montipora capricornis
TTCACGAAAAAAAATATTAGTACTCCCACAACGAATAATTATTCATTTAGGGATGGATATACCTGTCAAATTTTTCTCATCACCGAAGTACTCCAAATGTTACAAAAGGCAAAAGCACATGCAATTCCCTTAGGGAATCACGTGACACAACAAAAACTGACAGAACTAAAACACCAAATTTTGGCATTTTCAGGTTCATTCTGCTATATTCCGGTTTATTTGGGTTTCATTCCGCCTCACTCTGGTGTCATTCCGGTGCCATTCTTGTTCATTTCGTTTCATTGAACCGGCGTATTCCGGTATGTTTCATTCCATTCCGTTCCTGTGTTTAATAACGCTCTCTAAAAAGACCCATGGATTAAGCTATAAAGGTGAGAATGTGAATAGAACTGATTTCAATTTGCTTCATCTGTTCTAGTACAAGTGATAGAGCACCTTCCCCTCCAACAATGGACAGAGATGAAAGAATCGGTTATGGAAAGTAAGTTGTCATTTAATTCAGTCTTAACTCTAGACATGACAAGCCTGAAAGCAATTATTAAATCAAAATAGGTAATGTATGCCCGGCCACAAAGGCCAGTCATCATAATTGCTTCACATACAAAAAACAATGTTTCAGAAAATACAATGTAAGTTCCCATCAATTTGGGATGGTAAACTTACCTGTAGATATGAACATAGTATACCTTACCGGTATTTTCAATTCAAGTGTATATTGGAGTCTTAACAAGGGAAATATGTTAACCCATTGACTCCTGGGGGTTGACCCCATTGACGAGTAAAATCGTGTGGCGTTAGACAGAGTAAAATACTAAGTCTGGCCACTTTGGGTGTCAAAGGGTTAATGAATAATAATTATTATTGATATATGGAAAAATAAAAAATTTGTTTTCATTCAGACTCACTTTTTTTTTCGTGTGTTTTACAGTGCTGGCAGATCGCCCATACAACACTTGAATGTAGGTTTATTCAAAACTCAAATTGAGAAGATCCTAACAAGAACCACCTCAACTCCTCTCTTAAGGTGAGCTATTAATTAATTCGGGAAGCTACAGTTTTGTAAAGCATAGGTTGTTTTGACCAATGACTTCAGTCAGCTTAGAAGTCTTAGAAATAAGAATTAATTACGGTATTAGAATAATTATCGGGCGAAGTCTGAGTTCAGTAAAGACACTATAGCAGTTGTGGCTCAGATGGCTAGTGCGCGGCTTTCGGAGTGAGAGGTCCCCGGGTTAGATCCTAGGTGACTTAAACATCTGTTTCGACTTTCCTCTGATCCGTGTAGCTATTATAATAGCTTTAAATACCCGTAAAACGGAGCACTTACAGAGGGAGGGGAGTAAAGGGCGCACCATCGGCTTCTATTGATACCAGCCTCGTAGCTGAAGGAACTACCGATGTTAAAATAAAGTTACTTTACCTTTACCTTTACTGTTTACAGTCAGACGTAATTAGGTCACCAGGGCATCTTGGTCATTTTCCCTCAGGTGGCAAACTACTGAACGATAGCTAAAATTACATAAGAAAAAAATCTTTGGTAGCTCCCCAAGAAGCTACTGAAATTTGTACAAGAGCACTTGTGAAAAATCCTTTTGAAACTAGGGTAGATTATTGTTGTGTTGTTGTTGTTGTTGTTTGATCCTGTTTACTTAACTACTAGATGCAAATGTGGTAGGCTCAGGTGCTGTCTGTTGCTCAAACACATTTATAATATACATGCTTAAATTTCTTAGTATAATTGTGGAATGCATTTGTTCACTTTGACAAATTCTGAAGGTGCTTGTTGTGGTCTCTTGGTACTGGCAATGTAATACCGTTCAAATTCATGGTACTTTATGCAATGATTCCACGTCCTTTCTCCCAATAGATTCTTAAACTCAGTGTTAGAGCATCTGTACTTATATTATTACTGAAGGTCACAGGTTGCATTCCTGCAAGAAGCACAATGTTGCCTTTTTTTCAGGATATGCCTGTAGCACTGATGCAACTTCGTCATTTCAAGCTAATTTTTTGTTTTGGCAGAGCTGGTGCAGCACATGAGAAACTTTCCCAGCAAGATTGTTACCAGCTCCTCATTCAAGCACAGGAGATCTTACGAAAAGAATACATTCAGAAACAGAATAAGGCCAGAGAGGAGATTGAAAAAAGGTCCATGAGGCTCCACTATCAATGATTATTCTTCTTCTTTCTCTGGAAATCTTTGTAACTTGCATAACACTTGAACAAACCCTCGTAAATGAAATGAACATGTACATTTGAATTTCTGGTTTTAGATGAAAGGGAGAAGTCATCCTTGCATTTACCTGGACAATTTAATTTTTATCTGAAATTTTCAGGTGTCCATAGAGCGGTTTTCATTTGAGTGTCGATTTAGTAATTAGCGAATCGCTTTAATTGGTTTTTGCACAACTTCACTCAGTGATTGGTTTAAAGTTCTCATCGCACTTTTTCAACCAATCAGAAGTGAAACCAAAACCAATTGTGGCTCATGCATGCACTCTTTCCCGTGCTTTATGTCGGCTATGTGTAATAACTTTGAGTTTTGATTGGTTTACTGGATTGTCTCCGTCCTTTTTAACTGGCCAAAATAATTACTTTGGTTTTGGTTTTACAACACTCGATTGAAACTTGCTCTAAGAGACAACTGCTTAAATTGTCCAGATAAGTGAAAGGATGACTTCTTCCTTTCAAACGCTCATCAGTCACTCAGTTTTCTGTGTTTTGTTAAACGAAACCTTAATGATGGAACACAGAGGTATGACCTTTCCCATTGTTCCTCCTTTGGGCCATACATGTATATATTCTCAAAAGAAGGCCAATAACACCCTCTTCCCTGCC
Organism: Montipora capricornis; assembly: GCF_036669925.1. Lineage (NCBI taxonomy): Eukaryota > Metazoa > Cnidaria > Anthozoa > Scleractinia > Acroporidae > Montipora > Montipora capricornis. Next base: position 53,437,325 of record NC_090886.1, read on the forward strand.
CCACCCAACACAGGAAGAAGCACAAATTCACTGCAGTTTCTCAGCCATATTTATTATAATATATATTTATTATATAAACACCAATGAAACACCAAGTGAGCTTTCACGCGAAAACATGATATCTTCACATGTGAAGATAACTTGTTATTTTCACACATGAAAAGATTACTGTTGCTATGGTGACACACGAAAATCGCGCCTTTCGGTGCCTTTCATAAAGTGATTTTAAATTAGTATTTCAGTGGTGTTTATATAATAAATAGAATATTACATGGTAGCTTGGAGATACGAAATTTCTCTTCAAGTGTCTAAAAATATTTCCGATACACCATTAAAACAATTTTCAGCTGTGGCCAAGGAAGCTAAAAATGACTCAGTATTGTACAGGATTGGTGTATTTTTAACTCAGGAGGGTCTTCTTTTTTTTTCCAGAATCTCCATACTTAAAGACCAAAAGGAGAAGCAAAATCAACACCTGAAGAAGCTCCAAGGCTTAACAGAAAAACTCACTAAAACAACAGAAGCACTTGGCGAAAAGCTGGTAGACACAACTGACATGCATGAAGAGCTCATCCAAAGGTAATTAATATGTTATTAAAATTTCAACCTTGGTGAATGCATTTCTCGTGCTCTGATTAGTTCACTCAATCTTGGTTATCAGCTCATGCCCATATACCTTAGTTGACCTTATATGGTGCTATGCACCTCGTTGGCTATTTACCATCTCATATCCAACGTGCTCATGGAATAATTACGGTATTGTTAATTATTAGCTACCGGTTGTACTTGAAACATCTATTGTTAAACACCATTTTTACTTCTTACAGGCTTGAAGTCCTTTTCAGATGTATCCACAATGGCAATCCAGTTTTCTCCCATGCAGAAAACAAAATGAAAAGAGAGCTGGAAGAGGTTGAAAATTTGCTTAAATTCCACAGGGAATCACTTCAACAGGTATGCCATTCTCAATTGCTGACATGGTTTGCTGTTGGTTTTTTGTTGTTGTCATTGTTTTATTTATTTTTTTGCAAGAATGGAAATAGGTTAGTTCTAATATTGGGTTTTTTGGTTTATTTATTTTTTTTGAACACGTAACAGAAGTTTACATTACACTTGAATACCAAGATACATATAAAAAGAAAAAGAAAACAATCACAACTTATAATCTGACATACATCTTACATCTTGGTTGTGTTCACGTGCCAGTTGTGGCCCACTCGCAGCCAAAACACAACGAAGCAACAATCGTACTCCCAAATGTTTAAATAATCCTGCAATAAAATATCCTACCGGGTACACAGGTGCCCCAGGACACCCCAGTTGACAAGTAAAATCTGTTAAGTTAAGTCTCCTAACTTGGGGAGTAAAAATAAAGTGAGACACAGTGATATTCCTGGAGACAAGTGAATGAGGTAGAGGATAAGGGGCAATCATACAGGACATATACCTTATTATCCTCTATTTCTGAACATCATAATAATTACATTATTATATCTATTCTTCTTCTTGAATGCAGATCCGTAAAAAGAACTCATACTCAACGATGAGCCCAAGAAAATCATCATCACCCAAGTCACCAGTTGTTAATACTTCACAGCAAAGAAACATTAGAAGCATACTAACCAGCGAGTGAGTTTGGTTAATTTCGTATGGCTTGGGAAATATTGCAAACAAAAATAATGTTCTTTGATCACCTTGTTTTCAAAGATAGGTGATTAATTAATTAAGCAATGTATTTTCCTTATTTAGTTTGATTTCTTGGCAGATCAGTGACGTTTTAATGGTATTTTGCTCATAAAACCGAAATTCCCCTTGAACTGTGGAACCATTCCCTTTTACTTTCTGAGTGAACCATAATTCCTTATTTTAACCCATTGATTCCTAAACCGGCTGTGACAGACCGTATGACTGATAATGGTACTTTCACAATTTCAACATTTCCAAGATTTCACGTTATAGACCCTATTCATAAATGGCAGTCACATTTATAATTCTTTTGTCCACGTGCAAATTAGCCTACCAAGCCTCATTTTAGAGCAAAAATTCTTTTCAATTCACTGTATGGTATAGAGGCTTGGTAGGCTAATTTACACTTCGACAAAAGAATTATAAATTGGCCGCCATTTATGAATAAGGTCTATTGGCAAATCAAATACCAGAAATATTTTGTAACTGTTTCCTTTCATGGCTGTCTTTTGCTGTAGCTAATCCTCTTGTAAATCTACACAATGTTACCCAGTAACTTTAAGGGTCACATGTTATGCAGTTGGAATGGTGCCTCAAGGCATACACTGTACATACTACAACATGAAGATATATGCACTAATAAGTTGATTTGCTTTCTGCTTAGAAACGAAATGATCACAGATCTGGTGAATCAAGTTAAAGACCTGAAACTGCAAGTTGGATTGTAGTGATTGTGAAGACACAATTTCCATTCAATCAAAGGAAGAAACAAAACAAGTCCTTGTTCTCCCATCTGAATAGCACTTTTTTAGACCTGGTGCAGCCCTTCTTTGAATCAGAAATTTGTCTTGACATGTGCACTCTTTTCAGAACAGCCATGAGCAGAAGGCCTACAGACGCACAGTACATGGGTTGATTAAGACTGAAATTGGGCGCAGTCTTGCACAGAAGAATACTTTTGACAACTGGGTTTGGATGATTGTAACAATCACAGTCATTTTCAGTCAGTAACCGGTTTAACTCCATCGCCAACTTGGTGACATTATTTTGGTACAAAGTCAAAGAAGCAAGCTTGTCACAGTTTTATGGAGCATTGCTTTCATTTAAGAACCGCATTGTGGGTTGGTGAAAGAAGTCAATGGACAAGTTGGAAAGTACTGTGAACTAATTAGACAAAAAGTCGCTAAATTTTCATGATGTAACTGCTACTGTTGCTATTCAAGATGCCTTTCTTAATGATGTACAAAAATTTTGCTTTTATCAACAGAGGTGATAAAGTAAATTGGCAACCGTACAGAGATTCTAAAAGCTGACGTTCAGAGCTCTGACGAAGGGCTAACGCTGGAAACATCAGCTTTTAGAATCTCTGTACAGTGGCCAATTTACATTGTCAACTCACGTTGATAAAACCAAAATTTTTGTATGCTACTTCCCCACCGACGCAGCCCCACAGTTTCTTTAGAAACTACCCCCTTCATTCATTTCTTGATGATGATCCTGCATAGCTCATACACGGCCAGCATCAACAAAATAATGTTCTTTATATGTTCAACAGTACTACCAGAGCATAAAAGTGAAAAAGTATGCTAAAAGATCAGTGTGATAAAAGTAAAATGAAGAAAGTATTCATTCAAGTGTCTCTTTCTTTCTTCCTTTGAGGTGCCATCTTTTCACTTCAAATAAATACTTATTAATGATATTTTAAGGACGGTGCCTACTAATTCAAAGGTATTTTTGCGCTGATTACTGAATATGCGGGAAATGCAGATCTTAACAAGTGTTATTGAAATCCAAAAAGAAAATCGGGGGTAACCACGCATTTTTCAAAGATAATTAATCAACAATATTTGTAAAAAGCTTTAAAATACAAAGCAATGTATGGTGTTCTTTTCCAAATTGAAGCTTAATTATCTCTGAAAAATGCATGGTTACCCCCAATTTTCTTTTTGGATACCAAGAGTACTTGCTAAATTCTGCTTTCTCCACATGGTTATGAACCACGCAACAATATCCCTGTATTAATAAGCACTACCCATGGGAAATCCGAGTATCTCGAGATGCGCAGAACGTACATTGTGTGCACAATAACAATAGTAGGCACCGTCCTTAAGTAGCGTGTTGGAAAGGGAACTATGGTGTCTGCAAGTAACAAGGACATCCCTTCGTCTAAAAAGCTAGCATACATGGCATGAGCCAGTGTGAACACTGGTCTTCTTCTGAAAATTATACCACATAGAATATGGACTACATCACAAACCCTGCCCCTTATACAAATAAATTATCATATAATATTTTATTGAATTTTACAACTTAAAAAAGGAATAAATATTGCAAAATTAATGTTTACGGTTATATATTAAACAACTTTACTGTTGTGTCATGAAGAAACATTTTTCCATGGTACTTTTCCACCAATATTTAAATTTGGTGGTAGATTGTCCATGTCAATTGACTTGAATGTTCTAGTATCCTTAGGTTTGGCAGATGTGTAGAACTTAATAACATCCTGAATACTGTTCATGTGGTTTAGTTGGTAATTGGGCACCAGAAGACCAAAATCCTTATAACATCTGTTGAGAACCTGAAAAGACCACATTATGGAAGTGAACATCAGCGCTGGAAATAATTTTCTTTATTCACAGGACATATGTCCTTTCAAATCTTCGTTTTGGTCGGACATTTGACAAATTGGACTGGACACAATTTATTGACTGCCAACACCTTGAAGAAGAGAACTAAAGATGTGCTGGTTAGATGTTCGGTCATCGTTTCTGATCAGAATGTGAAATTGGCCAGACATTTTCAAAATTTGGTCGGACAATGTCCGATGACTGACTGTTATTTCCAGCACTGAACATATGTTGCTATGAGAGAAAAAACCACTGCGCACCAGTGGCTCAGTTGGTTGAGCACTGGAATGTCATGCGGGAGGTCGCAAGTTCAAACCCCAGCCGGATCAACACTCAGGATCTTAAAATAACTGAGGAGAAAGTGCTGCCTTTGTAATTTCATCTGCAAATTTTAATGGTTAGACTTTCAAGTTTTCTCGGATAAGGACTATGCTGGAACGTGTGGGATACCGAGATTTTTTTAACGCCAATCGATTACAATATATGAGTTCCGACCACTTTTGTGTGAGTATCGATTGGTCATCGATTGGCCGATGCCAATTAACTAACAAGGCATTGATTGTCATCGATTGATTGATTGACTTTCCGATCATCGGTTTCATCGATTGTTCACGTCCTGTGTCTCTAAAAAAGCTTACGATGTATGAGGCCACCTACTGTAAGCAGAAACAGCCTTAAGTCAAAAAGGGACTTTGCCGAGTGCTGGAAAATGTAGATGCAGATTAAACCTACCAGGAAATGTAAAAAATGCTCCAATAAATATGGCATCACCTTATATCTGAGCACAATATCGGCGACTGATTGTTTATCCCATTTCCCATGGTTATTAATTTCTTGTGGTAATGTTTCGGCTACAATGCTCTCGAGTCTGTCCACAATTTCCTGTGCGTCCATACTGTACACAGATGGCTCCTCACCCTTGGTCAAGTCATAGTAACTGCAACATTAACAACAGACAAATTTTTGTGGCACAGTCAGTCTCCGGTTTGGAATTATGTCATGATCACTTCTGTAACAAACCTGTCCATAGTTTCCTCGATTTCCTCTGGCGGTGCTCCCTCACCAAACACGAATTTTTTCACCCTGTCGACAAAGTGATCTCTTCTTATTACATTTGTACTGAAGAAGAGCTTTAAAATCGATGGTGAAACACCTCTTAAGTTCACTTTTCTGTGACAATGTGGTGTAAAGATGAACGCCATCTTGAATAAAGGGGACTACCCACAATGCTTTTCGATTCGTATTGATACGAAGTCGAGTTGATGGGGGAGGGGCTAGGCAGTCACGTACTAAATATAGCGTTGACTAAATCAACCATGAAAAAAATTGAACCAAAAAAAACCAATTATTTACGGCGTCTTTAGGGTCAGTTTCAATGAAAATGTTTGGAGTTCGGTTGATGCTCAACAAGGCTTTAAAATTTTCTCATGAATTTCCAACAATTTTAGATGTTTCTTTTTAGAGGGGAATTGTTCAAATTGTACAATAATTCGTGACATTCCTTTCTGTGACAGAACACGGCTGTGTGACACATTCCCATTTGAAGCCAATCGAAACCAATCATGATTGTTCGCCCCCAGACATTAATGTCATATAGCAATGGGTGTGTATATATTATTTTTTGAAGACTATACGGGTCTTCCCGAAAGGTCCTTCGACCGGTGAACTTGTATTAATTAAATTCACAATTTTCTCAGTTGCGGATCACACTAAAACCTCAATAAACCAAGTTACGATGAATCATTGCCCTGGAAATATTTTAGGTCGAAGATGATATTTCAGACAGAAGATCAGCTTGTTTTGGAGGTAGAATTGCACCTACGAGTTCACGAGACGGCAGACACTGCTACACAAGGATGGCTCTGGTTTCTTCTAAATATTCACACTCTATTCAGTGTGTTAATAATCGCCATAATAGCAAAACTGGATCTTCTTCGATCTTTGAGTATCAAAAGCGCTGAGATCAGAATTCAAGTCGGCACGAAACAAGGTAAGATTTTCAAAATATGTGGCCGTGCGCGCCGGTATATGTTGAATATGTGTCCTTTTAAATGTAAGGTCATGTAACATTGACCGGTTATACTCATCGTTTCTTGTGTTGGCTTGACCAAGCGTTGTCGGACTAAAGATTAGGACGTTTTTATCTTTTCAAGAAAATGGTACCAAGTGTTTTTTCCTACAAATTTTGTGACTAAGTAAGCTTGTATGGCCAAACCCTTTTTGGCGTCGACATGCAAATTAAGATCATACGATGTTTGTCAGGTCTTCCCATTGGTTAATTTGTTGAACCCAGCAATCTAAGAATAGCAAAAAATTATAAGGTACAACAGTGTTGCCCAGAGATTTAGAATCTACTCGTCGCTTCCTCTTTTCAATCTTTCCAGAATTCATTTAAAATGTCACGGCTCTATATGTATTTCTCTAGCCAAATTAATAAATTATTAAACATCTCAGATATGAATTTAAGAATCCGTAATTTTGCGAGCTCGACCGATATTTTGCATGTCATTGAGAAGTGATATACAAAGGATAAGTCATAATAAAGCAAGTTTGTTTTGAAGTGGATCCTTCAATGACATTTTCGACCTTATGCCATGTAGAGCTTGCTTCTTTGTGTCTAAATTCTCAATCAAACAAAAAACCTACTTAGTACATAGGTATGAGAGCGGTTCGCAAGTTTTCCTTGGTTGTTAGGACATCAACTTCCTTATCGGTATCTTATAATTAGATTAATATTAATTTGGTCTCGAGTGGGTGTAAACTTGTCAAAGCGGTCACCGTGCAAAACATTCATATCCATCGGTTTTTTTTAACCCTAAGCCCTAACCCCAAAAAACCGGGCGGGCCATATTTTAAATGCGACAATTTCAGCAAATCAAGAAAAAAATTCTCTTAACTTGCTAATCAAAGAACTAGTTACAGAAGTAAGTGGCCGCACTGGTCCTCTGATCACAACTCAATCCATCAGCTGTATGGAGAATGAGGATTAACAGGTCAACTTCTCACTTATTTTTCCAACGCTTCGGTATCCGGAACCTTAACACAATATGGATCATGAAATTATTTTAACCTGAGATGGCTTTGTTATCGCTTCACACGATGAATGACAGTTACTATGGAGTTATATCTTACGAAGAAGGCGACCTGTGGCTGGGTCCTGTTTATCGCTTCTCAGCAGGGAAGTGGAAAGAAACAATAAGACAACTTTACAAGAGCGAACTTGGAAAAAAAATAACGTTACAAGAAAAAGAAAGTAAGAAAAATCAGAAAACAAAAATTTACACTGAAATTATGTTGAAGTGCTTTCAATTTACATGTTGGATGACAATGCACTTTAAATGTGTGTGAAGAATGTCGGATAGTCGATAACCTGCAAAACAAGCACTAAAAGGGGAGGGTAAAGAGGGAGGCAGGGCGAATTCTGAAATGCAAGGGAGTCCTCAGTCTCCTTGCATTTCAGAACTCTTCGCTTGCTACACATTATGCACCTATCAATGTTAAGCCCCAGGGAGAGGGGGTCGGGCTAACCACGGGAGTTTGATCGTGAGGTCTGTCCCCAGGGTAGGGATTTTGATCGTATGTGACGTCCACAGGCTAGCGATTTTGATCGTACAAAGGACATTTTGCCACCTTCACTTGACGCCGGGTGGACATTTTGACCAATTATTTTGTCCCAGGGGTGGGGAATTTGAATTATTTTAAATGAAAATGTCAAAATCCCCACCCATGCCCGACCCCCCTCCCTGGGGTTTAACATTGATAGGTGCATTACTGTAGTTGGTACGACCTGGTTGTAATGCGCATGCGTTATGTATTGACGAAAATAGCCAGCAAAGTACTGGCTGTTGGGAAATTACATCCGTGTGGACGCTATATCAAATGTCACTGCCGGAAAGAAAGAAAGAAAAGAGAGAATTGAAATTGTTATGAATTTAAAGGAAAGGAAATTCTTGATATACAGTATATCAATTTTTGTTTCCTAACGCGATTTTTTCACAGCTTCCTCCTTTTCGTTTAACAATTCCAAGGTCCAAGGCCTTGCGTGACAGTTCGTAAATGCTGCAACAACTGACAACACAGAAGGGTAATTAAATAAAACAAAGACATCATTCAAGTTATAAAATTTTATTGCTATTTATAATGGTTTGTTACCCAGAATTTTGGCAAAAGTCCTTCAATCACGAGAAGTTTGAAAGAAATTGTCTTATTTAAGGCAAGGTCACAATCCATGAAGTACACGTGAATAGCATGCAGGAATTGTCCATCAGCCAATCAAAAGATCGCATCACTGGCATATCGAAATACCCGTATCAACATACGATAAATAAGTCATGGTCTTCGAAATAGTACGGAACTGTCGCCCAGCGAAAGCGTGAGAAATTTTGTGTCTATGAAGGCATAGAAGAGTAAAACGACATAAATTTTGACACTCCTCAGTAGAACTTACACTAAAAATGCGATTGCATGCTGAGGACGAGATTTCTTTCGCTGGTTACCGACAACTTGATATCCGTCATGACTCCGCTTGGATCGTGTCTTGTGTTCTTTATGCTCATTCGGCAATCTGTCTTTTCACAATTATGGCTTTTGCAAGCTATGGCCTAGTTTGGCCAGTAAGAGAAACAGACACAATGCTTCACAAGACAACGAGGAAAGGTACGCGAGATCGAAAACTCCAGCTGTACGGTAATGTACAAATGTTGAAATTTGCATTTTGTCACCGAAGACATTTCGCTCGACCCTCGCGGCCAAACCGGTTTTGATCGTGTTTGCAACCAGTCGAAGCGGCACGTTTCCAGTCTTCTCCACCTTCAATGGAGTGAAACGTCTCTGTAATGGAAGTATTACTCGAGAGGAAGTATCGCGAACTGTGAGATGAAAGATTTGCCACGCTTTAATAGCGCTTTTGTGGTGTGGGTCATGAAGATGCCAGTTGTGTGCAAGCCCCCTTTACACAAGCCAAAAGATTTGGCACGGCCCTCCGAAATCTCGGTATCGTACCTACGTTTTTCGGGCACGGCACGGTAAATCTTTTGTGTGTAAACAGACAGCTGGCAGAAGTCGAATTAGAGACACCTGCCGTTTTTTTGGAGTGCCGTTCCAATTTTTGTGAGTGTGAAAAAGGCGTTGTAATGAATGAGGTCATTTCCAAAAGATGGCGACTTAGATCTCGGTGGAAATGGAGCCTATTTTCACTTCAAGGGAGTGCTCGTTGCATCTATAAAGGTGGCCACACCACTAAAAATAAAAACGCGAGCAACAATATAAGCGGTATTTAACTTAAGCCTTCGCTCTGCAAGCTTATGCGTTTCTAGTAACACAGGGCCCCATTTAATTGAAGCAGCCTGATGTGCTGCAATGGGCTTACCCTGAGAATATGTGAATAAAAACGAACTTAAAAACACTTATATTTTTTTGTCTGATGTACTTGCCATATTCTCCAAGAAAATGGAGTCATGTGGCTGCCTTAACAGGTCAAAGATTACTAGTTTTTTGTTAAGACAAGTCTCTTGGAGAAAAGAAAAACTAGGGATATACATTTGGAAAGTATCTTGTGGTTATTGGCTGGAATTTTACACATAATGGTCGCATTTTTCAACGAGTAGTAGATGAAAAGTAAATTGGGAGAACATGCTTTTAAGTTGGAAAACTACTGGAATGAAAACAGGGGTGTGGTTGAAGTGAACCGCAAATAAGATCACGTGAAAGAAACGTGCAAACTGGTAAAGGACGACGATTTCTACTTGCAGCCCATGAACTCCAGCAAAATGATTAACAGACTTTTCAGCAACAAAGAAAAAAGGAAATAATAGCTTGCTGGCATATTTTATGTTTCAGTCAGATCGATATCGAGAGAAATATTCAATTTTCGTTAGACCGCCACGTTCACCCGCCAATGTCCATCTTACCACCCACCCCTCCCAAGTAACAAAGCTTTTTTCCCATGATACAACACGATAATAAAAGCGTGTGCGTGATATCGGCAAACTTGTATGCTCGGAAGATTGGCGAGCTCGAGTTGGATCGATTTTCGAAGTTAACACTTAAAAACATGAATACATCCATTCAAAATAGATGATTGTTCTAGCATGCACTGTATTTTGCGTGGATCAGCTACAATTCCCTAAAATTTGTACACGCGTCCATCAGTTGCTTGAAGATAAAGGCCCGTTTCATTGCAGATCGATTGCATTTCCTTTTCAGTAATTTTTCGCTTTATGGGATGTATCCTTTTCTTTTTCGAAACTATCGTTCTTACAGAGGTAAACTTCTCTTGATTTTCCAAAGCACTTAATTCAATGAGCTTTGAACAGAGGCAGATGATTAAAACGAAGCTCGGATAACTTAAAAATATACAACCCCCAAGTGTAAACCCCCGTATTCCATTGAATTATTGCTCATTGTTGCTTCACAGGTGCAAGAAGACTCGGGACTGCAGTGAGGAGTTACTTGGGAACTCTACGTTGGTTTAGCATCCCCGCAAGTGTTGGTTTCGCTTACGTATGCTATCAACAGCTTTGGCACATCAAGGAGCGAGAAGAAAGGAAGCTCAAATCTGGCGATTGCGTGGAGCCAAGTCAATGGCAGGTGAGATTGCGTGACCTCATCATGGATTTTGTTTCACAACTTGATTGGTAATTCGGCGCGTTTTCCTTCGCATTTCAACTATACTGAATGGTAACGTTTTGCTTTAAGGTTGCCTTGTTCAAGAAGTTGCCAACAAGAGCTTTTTCTCGTGCATGGGGGAGATTTTGTGACGTGGACTTGCCGCCATGGCTTCGTAAACCAGTTATTGGGACGTTCTCATGGTATTTTTCTTGCAATATTGCTGAAGCAATCGAAGAGGAATTAATCAATTATCCCAGCGTTGGAGCTTTTTTCAGAAGACAACTGAAACCTGATGCTAGAATGATCTGTGAAGCCAGCTCTATTGTAAGTTTATTTTTTAGATGTTAACGTGAAACAAAGTGGGAATTAGCAATAGTTCACCGCCCTTTGACAGACGCTCTTGTTCAGTGATTGAAAGGTTTTCAAGCGGTAAGGGCGATTATGTCCTTGGGTTGGTTTAATAGGGGAAAGAAAATTTATTAAGACTCTTGTGAAGTAAGATCAAGTGCTAATATAAAATTGGTTAATTATTTAACCCTTATGGGATTTTCCCTTTGATCTAATAATAATCATCATCATCATCATCATCATGCTACTTTTTCAATTAAATTTGAGCTTGAATAGTTTCACATTTAAACACTGAATGATTTAATTTTTCAATCTGTCACAGGTCAGTCCTGCAGATGGGCGGGTACTTCACTTTGGTGCGATAGAAAATGATATGGTGGAACAAGTAAAAGGCATAACATATTCAATGCAAACCTTTCTTGGACCTGATAAACCATCTGCTTCCACATTAAAGGAATTGGAACATAGCAACAATAAGAAACTCTACCATTGCGTCATTTATTTGGGACCTGGTGACTATCATTCATTTCACTCGCCAAGTGAATGGGATGTAACAGTCAGGAGACATTTTCCAGGTTAGCTGTAAATTGCAATCTTTTTTGCGTAAGCTAAATCCACATATCAAAACAACGACTTGCATATTTGACTAGACTGCTGGCAGTCTGTTTTTCTCTCTTAATTCAGGGGTTATGAGTCGAGACGTTTTGGCTAAAGGGGAACTCCACCATACCACCCTTGTCTCGCCTTCTTCTCTACATGGCCAACGCCATACCACCCTTTCGAGTTTGCAATGACTAAGCGCTTGTCCTAGTGACCCTTAAAGAAAAAACTGGCTGCCAGCGGACTAATATTTAACTGCCAAAGTGTTTACTCTTAATCTTTTCTTTTGACTGTTTCAGGTGACCTCTTTTCTGTCCACCCTGGAATTGCAAGAATGGTTGCTGGGTTATTCAACCACAATGAACGTGTTGTTCTAAGTGGTACATGGAAGCATGGATTTTTTAGTTTTACTGCTGTTGGAGCTTACAATGTTGGATCTATCAATCTTAAGTTTGACGAGGTAATGAATCTTTAACTGAGTATCACATTTTTTTTGTAGTTCATATTATTTTTCAAGTACCGGTTTTGTTTAACCCATAATTTGACTCTTGAATGGTAAGCATGTAAGTATACAAGGCTGCTGCCTAAGAAAGTTTTTCCCGAGCCCTTAGAGTTTCCAACATTAAAAGTTAGTAGCCTGAGTCAAGAGCCCAGAATTAATTAATTAAAAGTGAGGATGAATCACCTTGTGATAAGTTAAGCGCCCGTTCGGGCTACTCGTTCAGAAATTTGGTTGCCTGCGCTCGCAAGTAAGGCGCCCCAGGTGACTGGGCAACCGTTAGGCAGCATCCTTGGTAAATGGTATAGTTATAGTATTAGTATAAATGTATGTGGTGTTATAATCTGTGGAAATAGGTCACTTCAGAAAATACCATAATACACTTCGTTTGTCCCCTCAAATTTTGCATAAGCATTGTTTTCAGTTTCTCTTGGGACTTACAATGGTCCCAAGCAAAAACAAAAACAATGCTTATGCAAAATTTGGGGGGGGGGGGAGGGGACAAACAAAGTGTATTATGGTATTTTCCGAAGTGGCCTACAGTATGTTAAGCACATCAGGATGTGTCTGCCATTAAAAGTGGTTGAGCAATTTGGCAGCAATGCCATTTAATATACTGGTTGTTTTTTTCTTTGTAAAGCTCTGTTTGTTAATTCTTTGGCAGGATTTAAAGACCAATCGTGCAGAGAGTTATGTCCCAGGGTCCTTTGATGAATTGGATTATGTTAACAACAAAGGCAAAAAAGTTTCCCTGAGACGTGGAGAGAGGATGGGAGCTTTTCATCTCGGTTCAACTATTGTTTTGATATTTGAAGCACCTAAAGACTTTGAATTTCACATTCAGCCTGGACAGAAAATTAATTATGGTCAATCAGTTGGATCATCAAGAGAAAATTCTGAATAACTTGTTCTAGATTTTGTTAGGTAAAATTAATAAATTATTGTTTCAATTATTGGGACTTAAAAAAAGTATACACTTAGGCCAAATATGCGAGAAGACTGATGTGTTTCATAACAAAAGCAGTGTAACCAAAAGCTAAATAATAAGTCAGTTTGACTCTATTATTTTAGAGGCATCTTTATAGTTAGGAACAATAATATTAAGCTGTTTTGTCATTCACTCCAACCTGTTTAAGTGCCGTATTGTTGCAATGGTAATCACTTGTAGTTTACTGTACATATCACTAAAAGTAATTTTAATGGAGGGGACATGACTGGTTAACCTTTTAACACCTCGAACGTCCTAGGACACCCCCAGTTGACAAAGAAAATCATCTTGCGTTAAGAGTAAACTCTGTCAAGTCTCATTTCCAGGAGTCAGTGGGTTAATGGAGGGGGGACATAGTTAAACAGATTAACCCATTGACACCTCAAACATCCTGGGGCACCCCCAGGTGTTGGGTAAAATCATGTGGTGTTGCACAGAGAAATCTGTCAAGTCTCAGTCCAAGAATCAATGGATTAAAGGGGCGCTGTCATGAGCTGCGCATGCTCGAGTTTGTTTGCTCTCGAGCCCACAGAAAATTCTAGCTGTCATCATGGATTCACACGTGAGTCACGTATATTCGCTGACGTTTCTCCTTTGTCCACCATGGCCCTCCCCAGTGGACACCAATTTGAATTTGTGGATTCAACTTGAAAAAAGTTAACCTAACACTTTTCAAGTTTTCACAAGACGCTAGCGCATGCGCTTCTCGTGGCAGTTTCCCTTTAAGAAAATAGACTTTGTTCTTAGTTTTCGTCGTCAAAGAGGTTTTCATGAATGCTGAAAAACTCGGCTCCTTGACAAGTAAAACAATGGTAAAGATTGTAAAATATTTGTTTTACAAATTGGTTTTTCCTTCACTGTCAGAAGTAAATACACAATCAAATTAGCTCTTTAAAAAAAACCAGTAAATTTACACAACGTTTTCCATCAATGAAGACTAAAATCAAAGGCAATGCAATTTGCTTTCAGCCATTTTCCTGCCAATCAAAGCAATTTACATAAGCCTTCAATTTATGATAAATCATTGCTCTTTTGGGACTGCTGTATTATTGGTCATCACAATTACGTTGGTTTTGCTTTTGTGGCTTTCAGTGTTCTAATGCAAATTTATTTCCTCATCATCCTTCAAAACAACAGTACCGGTATCTCTCCTTGTGTGAAATTTCAAATTGATTATTTTGAAGCAAAATGTTACATTTTTAATGACCATGAAAATATTTCTCTCATGTACTCATGGCATTTAACAAATCTGTAAAGTCTGTATAAAGATTATATGAAAAATTGTATTTATTTTATTGTACAGAATTCAGTTCAATGCAGAGAGTTTCCAAGTTTCATCTGATGAAGGTCATCATGACCCTGCTTTCCTCACTTTATATGTGTGCTGTACATTTATTTTTGGAACAAAAAGAAGAACTAAAAAACAGGAAGGCTGGCAGGGAATGCAATCTCGTTAATATTTTCTTATCCAAACGTCTTTGACAGTTTGCATGTTACTGTTGCATTTTGTCTTTTAAATTTCTTTTGGTGGATAAGCAATAATACAATAATGTCACTGCAGACCTTTAGATTTTAGGAAGAATAATAATATTAGTACACTTTAATTCTGAGCATGTGCATTTCCTAAACTGCTTTCTTGAAATTTCAGAAGCCATGCGGCTCTGTACAACCTCCAATTTTATTCAACCAGTATAGGCTTTGTTGTGTTCAGGGTTAGGCTCCATTGTTTCTGTTGTATCTTTTTGTACTTAGTGTTTTCTGAACAAATCACAAGAGCTGCTGTAATACATGTAGCTTTGTCCTGACCCCAAAATTTTAAAGTGGTCAGGATACTCTTACTACAATCTAAAGGTCCCATTCGTCATTGAAAACAATCATTCGAAATTAATGTATTCCATATCATGTTCCTAAGTTCCTGTTATCTGACAAGTCAAGTGTTCAAAATTTTTACCGGCTAGACATCAATTAAAAAATTGTTAACATTTTCTTTTCCTTTGCTTTTCTTGGTAAGAACTTTCCATTTGAAATATTACGGGTTTTTATGCATGGAATTTTAATTTCTGAAATTCCATTATCTTTAGGCATTTGTGACCCAAAAAGTGCTTCTGAATTTAATATTACCGGTATGCTTGTTTTCTTTTAAGTTTTGATGATAGTTGACCCCATCCACTTTGACTTTCTTCCCTCTGACAATTATAAATGGTTCTCAAAAGGACCTTCTCTTTTCAGTAACTAAAAAGGGTTTGTATTCCATGTTACAACATTTCAAAGCTTTAGTTTGGTGCAGGGGGCTTCAATAAGTATCACTAGGGAATTGAGTTCTTTCAAGGTTTAAAGGGGACCTAGATGTCAGTTCTTAGCCCATTCATCCCTGAACCAGCCCCCATTGACGAGCATAATCAGCTGGTGTTAGACAGTAAAATCTTTAAGTCTTACTGTCAGAACTGACAGGGTTATATCTAATTCTCAAACTCACTAATAATTCATAAGAGTATTACCCAATCTGAGTGTCCCAGTTTGGTCACATGCATGTATCTTGATACCCAATGAAACTACTGATCACACTTAAACTAATAAACCTACGGAAAAAACACACAGAGATAAACTACCTGCACACAATGCATTTTAAATTTCCCAAATATTCAACAAAAAACCTTTGCAGTACCTTTTATCATTAGTGTCAAGAGGATAAAAACATAGTCTTTGGAAAGTCCACCGCAATCTAAAGACCTCTAAAAGCGGCACTCTTAAACCTCTGCCATTCCGAGAAAATGTTCACAGTCCAGTTATTTTTATATTTTTATAGTTGAAAATGGAATGGCTTCATTAACCGATTCACTTCTGGGGAAGACGATTTTGGGACTCGCTCTCCATCACACCCTATTATGCAAATTTTTTCAAGAGTTCTTCTTTTTAAATGTGCCCAAATATTGAATATTCATTTCCTTTACAAATTGCTTTTACCGTGTGTAATAAAACAAAAGATCATCACATTACACTCATACTTAGTACAAAAAAGGTTGAGAAGTCATGTAAAAAAACTTGTGCTTTGTGTTTCATCAGGGGTTCCAAACACCTTGAAACAATAAAAGCACTCTGCGTATGGCGTCATGCTTTCATCTGTTTCTCGGTGTTTAATTTGGAACCCCTGATGAAACACTCGCACACGTTTTTTGACATATTATGTGAAGACATTTGATACCACTCAAGAGCTTGCTTGGTTCTTCTCACAAGATGACTGATAGACACCAACTCAGCCACACCCTTCAGAAAAAATCTCACGAAACTTTCATGCCAGTGATGAGTGACATAATGTACAATAATAATAATAATATTGATCTCATTGAGATCAAGATGATGATTTTTCAATCTTTTGTTGAGTATCATGATATTTGAGGATGTCCTTGTACTGTGATGGATGGCGGTTTGCTTGAGCTTGATGCCAGTCAGACCAAATATCAGACGCTAGCTCTGCCATGCGTTTTTTGCGTCTCATTTCTTTGTATTTCATCTCCACCTGATCTGCAACCAAGGCTGGAAGAAAATGTACTTTTAATGCTATCCTAATTCAACAATGCCACCCTTTGAGGGAGTCCATTATCACTGTGAAATGGCGTAAGAACTGCAGTGTAACTTGCTAAGGAATAACTATTACAATTAATGCTGCAGTCTTTATGTGTACTGGTATGTAAAGGCCTTTTTGAACAGTTAAAAACTGTCAAGAGCATTGAAACAAATTTAAACTTTCATTCAACATCACTACTGTCATTATCAATTTTTCCTTTCTTCCCAAACGTTTTGGATCAAGTTGACACCCTTTGAAGAGTCCATTTAACATTTCTAGAACACACATTTGCCACATGCTCACATTAGGCTGAGGCTGTAATATTCAACATGGCAGCATTTAAATCTGAACCTGTAGGTAAGTATGGTTTCTTCTTAGTGAACTGTTCTTCCTTCCAATCAAAATGTTGGCTCTGCCTCAGTTCAACTAATGTTTAACACTTGTTGAAACCGTTTAAATGGGCTTTAATTGGACATCCCTTAGTTAAACATGAGTAGATCCCAAGGTCTGATCCCATTTGAGTAGCACAAGGGTAAGTACAGTACATACTGGATATTTCTCCACCAACCAGGGGAAATTATTTTGAAGCCAGTCACCGGTGGTATAACGCCGTCTATATTGTCAGAAATTTGACTTCCACCGCCAGCTATTCTGCCTTGGTTTTCACTCAAACTCTTGTAAAAGACGAGAGTGACCACTGCTTACAATGATTGGCCCAAACTTTTACATCCTAATCTTAGGCTTAATTAACCCATTGACTCTCAGGGGTTCCCCATTGATGAGTAAAATGGTCTGGCGTTAGACAGAGTAAAATACTAAGTCTGGCCGGTTTCAGCCAGTTTGGATGTCAATGGGTTAAACATCTAAAGCATAGTGTTTAGGCCTAATGTTTGCATTAGTAAAAGTTTGGGTTGTTTCAGCTATGGCGAAACAATGACCTGCAACCCTAAGCTACAACCTGCAGTTTACATCCTCCACATGCACAACAATAATTGTTGTGCATGTGGAGGATGCCACATGCATAATTGTTGTGCAGGTATATGCCATGCAAAGTTCACCTACACATCCACCTACCTTCTCTGCAATGCGAGACTGTCAAGGTGACATGACCTACAATAATTTTGAAATCAGTAATTGCATTGGTATGGTTTTCTGACTTGATAATCATTGTTTGGCTGGGAGTAGATTTAAATTTTAAAGCAGTAATTATAAGAGAAATAATGACAAAAAAAGGATAGCCTTTTACAGCGTTGTAGCTAAGGAAAATGCATGCCGCTTGAAAAGTTAGGTGAGCGGGCTGATAGGCCCCGCGTACCTTCTCGGGTTGGTGATACCAACCCTGGGGGGAGGGGGTCTCCCCAGGAACATTTGAAATTTTGAATTTGATTTGGTGCCCTCTGGTGCAATCTGAGGCCCTCTTTGATACAAAAAGCAACAAGACTCTTTTATGCAAAAAAATTATCTTCGATGACCTTTGCTCGAATGAAGAAACAGAATCTTCCTCCTACATGTACTGGAGACCTGGTTACGACATCTCATTAACAATCTTTAGCCATGCCTTTAATGCGGGGCTGCCAAGCCTCGCGAAAACAAAAGTATGGCGAAAAAGAAAACAGTAAACAAACGCTCAAAACAACATTTCTTTTGAATAGGTTTACTTCTCATAGAGCTACCAAATTTTGAGGTACAGTAGTTGGAAATTACTTTATTCAAATCTTTTCTGTTGGACAATATGTTTGATATCAAATGATAGCAAGTGATTCATCTAAGAATTGTTCGTTTCCCTTTTCATTTGGAACGATTGCCAGCCAAAATCCAGCTGGCTAATTTCCCGGGCAGTTGGCACTTAATGACAACCCTGCTTTTACAAAATGAGAGGGAAACAACATTACCAAAACCAAAAAAAAAAATGTATGTTGTGATTTTACAGGAGGAAGATTAAGATCTACTTACCATAAACAGATTTTAACAGATTTACTGCTCTCTCATGATCAAGCCCCTCCATACTCTAAACAAGAATTCAAGTAAATAGAAGAGTTAAAGAGAAAAAGAAAAAAAGAGTTTTCATCATGACTAAAGAACTTCATATTCATAAATTTGGTACATGAACACTAACCGCAGCTTAAAGTATGTTTTGAGTCAATTATAATGAACTAGCAATTATCATGTTCTTACTTTATCATTCACAGCAAGAATCCTATCACCAACAGAAAGTCCCCCATGTCTGAAATAGAATGCATTCAAAGGGAAGTTACAAATACATATAATTATTATTATCATATATTATTATCAATTATTTTTAATTAGTAAATAGATTCCACGTTGCTGTACATCTGTTCAGGTGATAGCCGAGTGTGTCACTGATGTTTTTACCACATTTTTATTGAACAGATGCATGACAACATGAAATCTATTTGTTTTATATTATAATAAAAACCTAGAAGTTTTTGATAATGATGTCAGCTATACATCTGTCCTCTAATACAATCATGCAGATCACAGCTGAGAACCAATCAAGCCTTTAGGGTGAACTGTTCTAAAAGGGCGTGGCTTGAAAAAGCTACACCCTGGTTTTGACAAATTGTTTGGGTAAAAGAATTCAGCAGCTGCAAACTGCTGCAACACACAGTCTGGTGTGAGGCAAGTTGGTGGTTTACGTGGTTATTTTAGCACCAAAGTTCTACTTATCTACCACCATCAACACTGCATTTTGCACCAACCATGATGGATCAAACATAGGGGGAAATACGAACTTGACAGCATGCATGTAAACATTGCTAGATTTTCTACCAGGACGGGTGCATGGATGTGGGGTTATGAATAGCATAATGGTGACAATGATGGCAGCTGTTAAGTCTTGCCTTATATAGGATACATATGTTTTTACCCAATGGACAGCATTGGAAAGTCCTTACATGTATATGATATGCATTACCTAGTATACTTTAGTATTGACTTTAAATAAGTAAGACATCACTTATTGATATGGACTGGGTTAAAATAATAATTAGCCTGGAGTCAATACACACCTGTCTGCAAGACCCCCTGGTACAATGTACGAAATGAAGACTGGGGTGGTATAATGAAAAACCAGCCACTGTTCAGTTGCCTTTTTCCTCTTCTCTCCTCCTTTAATGTGAAAACCAAAGCTTGCATCACCCTGTAAAGAAAATTAAATGGTGCAAAAACAAGCGTTAGGGCAATGTGAGAGTGAAAAGGTAAAAGAAAATGGCTAATTTTAAGAGCCTGAGGCATGAGGAATGAGGTAACTTAACTTGGTGGATAGGCTGGCTATCCATTCACAGTTAATTCAAGCTTCACCATCCTTTAATGATAGGTGAGGATCAACAGGTTACAGTCTTCTGGGAAGGGTAATACACATGTATATCATAACCCTCCACATGTACAGACAGTGTTGGCTAGGTAACGTTTTGTAAAGGGGAACAATCATTTTGATAACAAGTTGACTTAGGTAAAGTAACCTTCTGTCAATATGACTTACATGTACAGTCCTTCTACAACCAAGTGGGTTGGAATTTGTACCACAAACAGAAGATAGATGTTATATTTATTGAATAGCCTTTCAACAGTAATTTAATTAACAGCACACTTAAAATCAAATCAAGTCTCAAAAGAACACTTGCAGTCCCACTCTGTTGTATGTTTCAGTTGGTGAACGTCTTCATAAATAAACAAGGTAGGGTAGCCTGCCAAGCCAATGATAGTCAGGTTTTACATGTCTATGGAAAAACTTTTAGAAAAATAGCCCCGCTCTTTAGGGTTTGTTTATCTTGCAAGTTATTCAGTCTCATCTCTCATGTGCTTGCATAGTTAGTGACAGAGAAACACTACTGCAAGTAGGCAATCAGTTCTACACTGATTCAAGAAGCAGTACATTGACACATTGACTCCTAAGAGTGAGACTTGATACTCTGTCTGACGCCAGATGATTATACTCATCAATAGGGAGCGGTTTAGGAATCAATGGGTTAAAAGAAACCTGAAAAACTACTTTGCAAACCACTTTATCACACATGTTGAAGTGACACGAGGTGGGTGCCTGCATCAGCATGCTTGCCAGATTGTTTGCTCACATTGGTTCCTCTGTGGTTTTGCTACTTAAACAGATAAAAATGAAAATCCAACCCTCCCAGGATGAGGATTATCGCAATAATGCCTCTTAATGTACTAGGTTCCTTTTTTAACTAGGCCCAGGCAGGTGACCCACTTCAGTCAAAAACTGGGTCTAAAATTAGCATAACATTAGTGAAATGGCATGCATATATTGTGTATCCGACACTATGGTGGTTCTCCACAGATACATCACACGTACCAGCCATGTTACTGTCCTTGAACAATGCAATTCAAGCCTGTTGAGAATTCCTTTCTTCTTTGCTTAAGTGGCATTTCTATTGTTTGATTATACAAGCATGGATGTTTCAGTTATTACTTGGAGTGAAAAAGGTGTTTACCTTGTCCAGTTCTACCACTCTCTGTTCAGATGCTATCAAACCAAGATCAATGTTTGTCTCCAGAGCAAATTCATCATTATCAATTTCCAGATGGAAACTGTGGAATTCATCTGCATAGTGAGTGACAAGGGCCTTCTGGCATGCCTAATAAAAACGGTGGTCAACTTATTTGAATTCACAGAACAAAAGCAGACAATTGCAATTTGGTCAAGTGATTATTAATCTTTTTTACAGTTTAGTCTTACTGTGATAAACCAAATAACCTGTGTTTTCTTCTTATTCCCATGAACGTTTTAAAGCCTTTCCCGGATAAATAGTGATATCATCAACGTTATCACTGCAAAATGTGTCCACTACAACTGTATGCAGAAATGAAAAAAAAAAATTTCTTTACCACGGGAATCACTAATATCCCTACGGGATTTAAGATTATAAGAAGGCAGTTTTTATCACCAAAACAAAAACAAACCTTTTTCTCTGCTAAGGTTAAACTGTGAGAGACTTCTACAGATTGGAAAAAAGATAAAACACGTAGGCATGAGACGGCCACATAAACCTTTTCCAGAACTGAAGTGTTTCTGTTTATATGTGAATTTGAAATAAATAATTATTATAATAATTTGCAAATCAATGGAAACTTTAGAAATAGACCTCTTTACAGTAGTGTGCTTCGTTACCAGTGGCATAATTAATTTTAAATAAAAGTGAGGCTAGCGTTGACCTTGTTATGATATAAACGTCCCTCCTTTTCTTATGTTAATGATAATGTCGTTGTCATGCGAATTAGTAAGAATTTACGTCTTAAGAAAACCAGTGAGGATTCTATCAAAACAAGTATACAAAAATTTGGTTTTATCAACAGAGTTGATAATGTCAGAGCAAATTGGATTCTCTCTGACGAAGGGCTAATGCTAGAAACATCAGCTTTTAGAATCTCTGTACAGTGGCCGATTCACATTATCAACTCTGCTGATAAAACCAAATTTTTGTATACTACTTATCCACTGACGCAGCACCACAGTTTCTTTAGAAACTACCCCCTTCATTCTATCAAAACAAGGTCAACTCCAGCCTCAATTTCATTCATAGGCCAGGTAATTAAGCACAACTGTAAAATGGTTTATTATTAAGGCCGTGTTCTGTTGGGATCAACCGTTTCAACCCCAACTGGTTAAGGTTGAAACGGTTGAGGTTTCCCAATAAATCAATTTCCAACCGTTTTCGGTTGAAAAGCAGTAACTCCTGGAATAGTTATTATCAGACTTCTCAGCGTTGACATGTTTAGCAAAAGCAACATGGCAGGAGCCTGCAGCAGCTTTAAACGGCCCACGTAAATGACAGCGGCCCCTGCTCATGCTTGTTCAACCAATTCAACCAAGTTTGGTGCTGTTTGAAAAAGTTGATCCACCAAATCAACCGAAAACGGTTTTTCCGAATAGAACACGAAAAAACCCAACCAACTCAACCAACTAAAAACGGTTGATCCCAATAAAACACGACCTAAGGGTCTATTGGTTTAGCACAATCTGAGCACAGACAAAGAATATGAAATCACATTAAAATATACCTAAAATTAATCAAACTTAATAGTGATTTTGTAGAAGGTGAAACCTGAAAAAACATTTCTTGGAGTCGAGAAGAGAACCAACAATGAAACAAACCTTGAGCTAAGACATTACTTTCTTCTCCACATAAAACACTGACAGAATAGACAAATGGATTATCCAAATGAAGATTTGACTTGCTCTTTTTTGTATAATCAAGCCTGGGAACAAATTAATATAAACCCTCTTACATAAAAACTAACATACAGGAATAAATATTACATAATTCCACTCAATCAAGACCAACGCAATATTGTAAGCTACAGAATGCAATTTTCCAACTCACCTTTTTCAAAAAAGAGAGTAAAAAATTACAAAGAAAATGAATTTGGCCACTGTCAAAGAGCTTGAAATACATGTACATGGTACCACCATGAATTCAAAGCAATTTTCTCACTATCAGTTTCAGTATCTCATCAAGCTGAGGTGGAGAAAGTGGGCAGTGCATTGATCAAGTGGAGGGTAAAGGTAAACAATCTGATGATCCCACCAACGGTCAACTTGCAAATTAACTCCCCGCTTTGGTAACTGACCCTTGCCAAAACATCAAGAGGACCTAGGTACTAGTTAGTGTTTCATTTTAAAAATGGCGGCTATTTGGCTATCACATTTTTGTCGTTCCTTATGAAGTTGTTCTTGCTTCCAACTGAAAGAAATAATAAAATGCGAAAGAGGCAAGTACTTCAAGCAACGCGTCTGTAGTGTGTTGGCCGATGTGCCGGTAGTGTGTTGGTGGTGTGTCGACCAAGGCATTGGCCGACAGGTTGGCTGCCGCGCCAGTGGGATCGGATTCTTTACTTTTACCTAGTGGAGGGCCAGAGGCACACCTGATAGACACCATCTGCTGCACTTATTTAATTAATTAGTAATGTTGTAATCTAAGATATCTCCACTTTTTTGGACACACAAGATAGCATCTTTCAAAGGCATTTGTCAGTGGAGCTGTCCACCTACCAAATGTCCATTATTAGAGCTCCTACCATATAGTTAAGAGTTCCAGCACACAATACTCACAGACAAATACAGACCTTGTCTTCAAAAAAGAGTGTCCTAGTTTATCTGTTACTGACTGCAAGATAAACTTTGGATGCTGCAACTTCTTAATCTCTTCAATCTGTCCCTTTGTCAATTCAGGAATAAGATGTGACTTCACAAATGCATCAGCCTTTTCTAGACTCTGAACACAGAAAGGTAACCATGAAGAAAAAGAAAACAATATTATGAAGATGCAACTAAAGGCGTATCACAGGTTATATCACAGGTCAATTTTTTTCTGTAAAGCTCTTCCATTGTAATTTTTCTAAAACTTAATATATATTTCATTTAATTACATTACAGGAATAATGTATAGTCCAGTCCACTTACTTCATGGGAATAAACTGCTCCAACAAGAGCAAGTACAGCTTGGCGCAACATGAGGTCCTGAGGCTGTCTCTGAAAATTCCAAAGAGTTAAAGTCTTTTCACCTGCAGTCATTATCAGTTGATTATCATTGACACTCAATAGATGAACAAATCTAGTTTTGCGTGTTTTGTCCATCTGTAAACAAGGCAATGAAGGAAAGATTGCAAACTTTGGAGTATGTACATTAGTGTCTCCTATACAAAGCCTTGATTTCTCCATACTACATCTCCTTTGGGCATTTTCTTATTTTACATAAAAACACATTGAAAAATAGTTAAAATTGTAAAGATTGACAGTCTAGAGATAAGAATGAATAGAAGACAAGTGAAGCAAACTATGTTAATTTATTAGCTACTCCCCTTGGACCAAAACTAATTGACTTTGTGATTAACTGGCCAGCCTGCTTATTTTTCAACCCAAAATCACTGTTTTGGGCAAACAATAGATGCCCCTATACACAAAAAGACAACAGCACCAGGGACTAGTTCCTCTTGTGGGTTACTTGAAATCTCACACAATTTTGATTACTTGTAAGGGTTGCAAGACATGGCCTTAGTACGTGAACAGTTTATAATCCTTATCTGACAATACTTGAAGATCTCAGCATTTGCAGATGCCATTACAAAGGCATCACTTTCTCCTCAATTATTTTAAGACTCCGAGTGGTTGCCTGACAAGGGATCAAACCTGTGACCCTCACACATTCTACAAAGATGCTCGATCAACTGAGAACACCAAGGGGTCATGGTAACTCACTCACAGGCATCAGAGAAGGTTGTTGTTAGTATAGGCATCTGTCAACTTAAATTCTAAAGACAATGGGTTATACAACAATCTGCACACATCCTGTCACAAGGACAGACTGCGACATGCATGACTGAGTTGGCTCCATCATAGAGCCAGAACTGCCGACTGGTTGGCTCAGTTGGTTGAGCGCTGGAGTACCGTGCAGGAGGTCATGAGTTTAACTCCAGCCAGACCAACACTCAGGGTCTTTATTAAAGTACAGTATTAAGTGAGGAGAAATTGCTACCTTTGTAATTACATCCATAAATGATCAGGCTTACATGTCTTCTTGGATAAGGACTTTAAACCAAAGGCCCCATCTCAAAACCTTTCTTCATAAAACTCTGAAGGATGTTAAAGATTGCACACACACTTGTCTAATAATTGAATGGAGCAAGGTACGGAGTTCCCTATCCCTATGTTGTGGTCTGGTCTGATTGAGGCCCCAAGTTCATAGCCTTTGGCTATTACAGGCTCACGCTATTGGTGTCTTAGCACCACGTTGCAAAGATGATGATGATGATGCTATTATAAAGACTTCACAGAGACTTTGATTACTTCTTCTTGCACACATCCAGCCTGAGCAGTCTCTACAGCTGTACATGTACTTCTAAATCATGCAATGCGCCATTTCTTCTAGACTTACAGGTGAAAACCCTTTTGCAGTCCATCAATTTCCCATGCTATTGCTGTTTTTGTGAGAGATGCGCTGATCGAACGTGGTGCTAAGACACCAATCAGCTATGCCGTCCGTCGATATTTGACTCTGTGGCTGCGTGATGCAGATCCAGTCAAATACCCACATTTCACCCTTGCTCACCATAGAGTCTCCAGTAGCTCAGTGGTTAGAGCATCCGTACTAGATCACGGAGGGTCGTGGGTTCGAATCCCATCTGGGGCTCGGATTTTTTCCGAGTTCCCAGTGGGTTCAATATTGTACTACCGTTACCTTTCATCTAATATGTGTAGCTGTTTTCACCCCTTATTTCAAGTTTTGTTAAATTCATTCTCTGCTTTGAAGGCCAAAATCTTAAAAATCCAAGGAGTGAAAACAGCTCTAAAGTCAATTAAATGTCCACCTTTGTTCAGCTGTCGAAAACCTGATGGCCTTCACTGTTCGACAGGTACTTACTGAGTAAAGAGTAATTCCTTTTATGTTCCAGGCATGGGCTACTGCAAGTAAATGGTCCTCTAACAAACCAGTCTGAATGTCCCTGAAACAAAAACAGGTGGATTCAAAATACACATTTTATTCCATACATTCTACATTATTGTATTCACCACTGGAGAATATTTTTAATATTTTATTCATTAAAGTGCGCCTAAACTCAAATACTTGTCGTCTACAATATTAATTAATCTCCCCAACAAAAGCACAATATGTTTTACCATTCATAACTGGAAACTTTGCTTTTTGTCTGCTGGGCAAGATGCCCAAGTTGTCAAAACTAGCTATAATTTGGACCCATGTCCATGATGTGAGAAGCATTAATTGGGTCTACTCTCAATTTTATGTCACAAACTGCTTTGCAAATGCAAAATTTCCTTGCAAACACGAATACAAAGCAGTTTGTGAGGTAAATTAAGAGATTAGACTTGTGTCTCTCACATTACCATAGTGTATCTATAAAATACTGCTTATAGTTCTGCCAAGTTTATGTGGCTTGCACAGAAACTTCATTTAAGTGTCTAGTTGTTCTAGCGCTGGAGCACTAATTGGGGACACTGTAAACTGAAATTAACAATTAATGCAAATTAAGTCAAATCAAATGTTGGTTTTTGAGGAGAGGGGAAAACGGAGTACCCGGAGAAAACCTCTCGGTGCAGAGTAGAGAACCAACAAACTCACAGCACAGAATAAACAAAAATAATAAGAATTGCACAGCACAGAATAAGCAAAATTCAGGGTGACAGTGGAGACACATTTGCTTTGAATAGGGAGACTTGTTATATTAGGAACGACAAATATTTGAGTTTGGGTGCACTTTGAAATTAAACTGAGAGAAATTTATATAACGAGGCAACGAGAAATGGGAATCAGCAAAAAAAAAAAGAATAGTGAAGGACAACCACAGCAGCACAAGCTCAAGCTACGTGAAACCCCATCAATTAATTTGGAAATAGGTATTGATAATTTCAAGGAGCAAGGAAAGAGAACTGAAAGCGTATCATTGCCAGTGATGCTTAACAAGAGTCTAGAAGGGTGATAGAGGTGCAAAATAATGTATTATTAACCAAAAAAAATCATAAAAATAATTTTAAAATATAATGATTACTTTTACTATTAAAAAGTAAGGCAAATAATTAGGTTATACTGTAATACATACCAAATGTCTCTTGCAGTCAATTCAGGGAAATTGCGGTAAAGATGCTCTGTAACACACTTTCTCATTGCTTGAGCACCTGCACACAAGTTTTGACAATTCCATCTCTATGTTATTATAATATAGTTTTAAAAAAGTCTAAAATATGGCAATATGTCAATAGTTCACAGTTGATGCCAGGCAAGTGAATTGAAAACTGAGTTGATACAAAAAGTCATGGGTGAACTTGATCTTGCCTGATATACACTGTACAGGGGCTGTACATACAAGGACTTTCAATTTTGTAGATGTCAAGTAATGATGAAGAAATACAATCATGTACAATGAAAAATTATGAAATAAAGAGCTTATATTTATACATTGCAGTATTGCAGCTTGAAGCTTATGATATCTTTAATATGTTATTAAAGGCCAAAATTTCTTCCTTGTTTGTAGAACTTTCACTTTCTTCTACAATAATACATGAGAGTTATAATTTATTGCTATTTTCATAATTCTGCGGAATTCATCTTCAAACACCAACGGCCAAACTGCATTTTGGCTTTCATCAATCAAACTTCCGATGCCAACCACAGAGGACAAAATCAATTGATGCGTAACATAACCTACCAATCAGCAGCATCTCTGGTTCCCACGCAACATTCTTACATTCAAACTCAATGTCGATGGAAAGCGATGGAATCTGTACTCATCATTTTACTGAAGAATTTCTAAAAACATATGATAATGGTTTTCAAACTGTGAACCAAACAAGAATTCCAATTCACTTTGCAGAGGCAGAGTCAGTCTTCCCAGCTATGTTCGGAAATTTGATTGATGGAAGCCAAAACTCAGTTTGGCGCTTAGCGCTTGAAGGTAACATTCCGCAGAATTATGAAAATCGCAGTTAGTCTGATTTAAATGGAGAAGTACAGATTTAAATGGAGGTCTGATAGTAGCAGATTTTACTCTGTCTAACACCAGATGATTTTACTTGTCAACTGGTGGCATCCGAGGGTGTTTGAGGTATCAAAGGATCAATGTAAAAGGCAACTATTTAATATTAACTTCTTAACTACTTTTAATTATTTCAAGACAAGTTCTAATTAGAGCATAAAACTGCTATATACTTACCAAGGAATGCTAACTTTTCATTGCTCTCATAAGATCCAGATAGTTTGGAAGCATTTGCTATGAGGTACGACTCATGGATAAATGGAGCAAATTGATGTTTTTTATCAGGGATATTTACATCCAGTTGATTGCAAAATCTGATAACATCTTTCTTGAACCCTACAGAGAAAAACCATTTGACTAAAAAAACATACTTTTCGCAAAGATAAAGGTTGTTAGATTTTTAGATCAACATTCACGCAACCAACCATGCAGTGCTCATAATATTTCTTTACACTGTCTTTGATAATAATTTGAAAATGGTGTTAGTTTTTGCGCCCAATAATGTGTAGCTTTCATGACACATAATTCTTGACTGGATCCTGTATGATTTTGATAAGTTCCTGTAGGTTCCTATCAAGATCTTGTAAGGATCCTTTTAGGATCTTGTCAAGTTCCTGACAGAATCCGATAGGATCTTAACAAGATTCTGAGAGATCTTGATTTGATTCCAGACATCAGGAATCTGTTGTTTTGATGAAAATTCTGTTTCACTGATGGCAAAATTAAAAACCAATTCAGGATCTTGATTATCGGTTCCTTCCCTATTCAGGATCCTGTTCAAGATCCTAGTGAGGATCTTATTAAGATCCTGATTAGGATCCTCCTTTTTGGGATCCTAAACAGGACCCTAATCCTATTCAAGATCCTAAAGGATACTACAAGATCCTAGTTAGGATTTCTATCAGGAATACTTCTAATTTTGTAGTTTAAATTCTTACGTCTCACATTTCTTGTATTGTGTTAATACTCAAATAGTTCATTGTTGTAATATGAACTAAACTACACTTAGCCCTCACATCACGAATCATTCCCATTATCATCTGGAAGGCTAGAGATCATCTTTTACTAATAAAAATCTAGGAATCATTCACATCTCGGAGACTAAGGTAAGTTAAAAATTGTTCTAGTTATCTTTAGAATAAGATTTTTCCTTTCATCGTTTTGTTTAAGTGTCACTTATTTTTTCATTATTCAATTTTTCTGTTAGGGAT